>NC_045967.1:62810547-62865547 GCF_010909765.2 Amblyraja radiata | reverse complement strand
AAAATCTTCTGTTATGGCCCGAATTAAGTATAAAACCTGCGCCGAGTTAGTAGTATCAGTTGATTCATCCGAAGCGATTGAATAATATATATTTTCTTTTTGGAGTATTGCGTGAAGTTGTTCTGTTACGTTGAGGGTTAGTAGTATCAGTTGATTCATCCGAAGCGATTGAATAATATATATTTTCTTTTTGGAGTATTGCGTGAAGTTGTTCTGTTACGTTGAGGGTTAGTAGTATCAGTTGATTCATCCGAAGCGATTGAATAATATATATTTTCTTTTTGGAGTATTGCGTGAAGTTGTTCTGTTACGTCCTAATCATGCATTTGCAAACCTGCTCAGCTCTTCTGCTAAACCCTCATACATATTAACAAAAGGAAGGACATCTGAACCCCACCTTATCCTCAACTTCCATCTAGGGTCCAGACTCCTTGGAGCTGTGACTCACAGCTTGAAACTTTCACACAGAGAGAGTCCAAGCAGGCTTTGGAAATGCAGAGATTCTCCATTTTGTGACATCTTTTATTTGGCCAATTACAACATTTGGATTCATTCAAAAGGCCGCACTTAATGGCCTAGAAGGCTGCATGCGGCCATAAGGCTGCAGGTTCCCCACCCCTGGACTAGCCTCTCTCTATAGCTAATACATTCTAATCCAGGCAGCATTCTGGTAAACCTCTTCTATACTCTTAGCAAAACTTCCACATCCTTCATATGATGTGGTGACCAGAACTGCATGCAATACTCCTAGGTTTTATTAAGCTGTGCATGACTTCCTGACTTTTATACTTAAAATTAATATGAACAAGAGCGAATGTGTTACCCAGACACCAGCACAGCCCCAGTGCTGCCAGATTTTTTAAGTCTAACTGTAAAATGCTCCATTTAAATGCTTCCGAGTGTTCACATTTGAACTGTTTCCACACTGTGACCCTGACCGCTCTGTGGCATCCTCTCTGGGCACTATAAAATGGCCCAGATGAATGGCACCTTCCTGGTACTGGGATTGTGGGTGAGACACCAGGTAGTTTAGTGGCCATAAATTAATTGATTGACTATTGTTATCACACTGTCACAGGGATTGTTGGAAAGGCCAACACCTATTGGACACACTTATTGCTGTTGGAAAAATGCTGTTGAGATCTGGTTGGTCTCGTCCACACCTGGAACAGCGGATACAGTAGATGAGGTTGGAGGAGGTGCAAGTGAACCTCTGCCTCACCTGGAAAGACTGTTTAGGTCCTTGGATGGAGTAAAGGGACAGGTGTTGCATCTCCTGCAGTTGCAGGGGAAAGTACCTGGGGAGGGATGGTTTGGGTGGGAAGGGACGAGTTGATCAGGAAGTTTCGGAGGGAACGGTCTCTGCAGAAAGCAGTTCCAGGTGTCAACTTCTCTACATCGGCGAGACCAAGTGCAGGCTCGGCGATTGTTTCTCTGAACACCTCAGCTCAGTCCGCCTTAACCTACCTTATCTCCCGGTGGCTCAGCACTTCAACTCCCCCTCCCATTCCCAATCTGACCTTTCTGTCCTGGGCCTCCTCCATTGTCAGAGTGAGGCTCAGTGCAAATTGGAGGAACAGCACCTCATATTTCGCTTGGGTAGTTTACACTTCAGCGATATGAACATTGATTTCTCTAACTTCAGATAGCCCTTGTTTTCTCTCTCCATCCCCTCCCCTTCCCAGTTCTCCTGCTAGTCTTACTGTCTCCGCCTACATTCTATCTTTTTCCCGCCCCCTCCCAACATCACTCTGAAGAAGGGTCTCAACCTGAAACGTCGCCCATTCCTTCTCTCCAGAGATGCTGCTGAGTTACTCCAGCATTTGTGTCTACCTTCGAATTTCAACAGCATCTGCAGTTTTTTTTTACACATTTTGTCCACCTATCTCCTGCCAAGCTTTTTCTCACTCCTCCCCACATCTCTTCCAGAATTCTCCCCCCTCCTACTACCACCAGTCTGAAGAAGGGTCTCGACCTGAAATGTTGCCTATTCATTTCTTTGCAGATGCTGCCTGTCTTGCTGAGCTACTCCAGCACTTTGTAGGATTTTTTTTAAGCCAGTATCTGCAGTTGATTGTGTCCCAGATTTAGATGCTGTGAAGTATTTCACAGTCAGAATATTATGTGATTTGTCAAGCAAGTTAAACAAGCTAAATAACTAGTCATTCTCTATTATTCAATCATATAAAATTTCTCACATGATAAGTTAAAGCTGGCCTATGAAGATACTATTGAATTGCGCCTTACCTGTGTTGTGCAGGTTAGGCTGAGCAAATAAAATATCAGGCAAACAGCAGCTGTAAGAAACGGACGCCTTGATCGCAGAAAGCCAGGGAACTGATCCAGTAGGGTTGTTATTACTGCTTCTAATAAAATTAAAGTTAAACAAGTTTAATTAATAATTTACAAAATCACAGAGAATCACCGCGCTGGATTTTCCAACACCGTGCAGAGCAGAAGAGATGTGGCAGCTTCTTCTTCCCAATTGGGGGTGACTGGTAGACAGGGTGGTCAAGAAGGTAGGTACATTGGCCTTCATCAGTCAGAGCACTGAGTACAGAAGTTGGCAGGACCTTCACAATAAACGGCAGTGTGTTCCGTTTTTGTTACGCTGCTATAGGAAGGATGGCATTAAGCTGGAAGGAGTGCAGAGAAGTTTTACGAGGATGATGCCAGGACTTGGGGGCCTGAGCTATGGAGAGTGATTGGGCAGGGCAAGCATTAAAGGACTTGGGCAAGCATTAAAGTCACCAGTCTGCTTCACCATACTTCAACCATGGGTAGAGCTCAAACATTCCCGGTAATGGTCCCCTCATGAAGTTACAAAGTGGAGTCCCTCCAATGTTTCAGGCAGAGGAGTCATACAGCATGGAAACAGGGCCCTCGTCCCAACCCACCGATGCCCCATCTAAGCTAGTCCCATCTGACCATGCTTGGCCCAAATTAAGCACAGACATTGTGGGGCATTGGGCCTGTTCCTATACTACACTGTTCTTTGTTCTATGTTCTAACATCATAGTCATAGAGTCTTACAGCGTGGAAACAGGCCATTCGGATCAAATTGCTCACACTGGCCAACTAGTCCCACCTACCTGCATTTGGCCAATATCCTTCTAAACCTCTCCTATCCATGTACCTGTCTAAATATTTATTTCCCTTCCATACAAGGGAAAGACTGCATTCCCTCCAATTTCTTTTTTTTTTGTTCTTGCTGCACAGTAAAGGAATGAGAGTTAGTATTGGAAACAACTCTGAAAGACTGTTAAAAGATTTAACAAAAATATGACTATTAGAATTGTATGCAAATTTCAGCACGACCCAATTTCAAGAGCCAGATAACTTGATTTTAGGGAAGTGGCAAAGACTTGACAAAGGAATTGAAGTGGCTCTTACCGACAGCAACACACTGACTGCTGAGTCCCAGGGTGATCAGCATGAAGAAAAAGAGGCTGGACCAAAGAGGCGCCCACGGCAACTGTGTTAAAGCCTCTGGATACACGATAAAAGCCAAACCAAAACCTGAATGGGAGACACAATTGGTCAGATAAGATTAATTATGTACAAAAGAAAAAGATTATAATGTTGTTTATATTTCAAAAGTCCATTAATTAATCTAACATCCAGATTGAGTGCCCAGCCTCAACATGCTTCTCTCTTCCACATTCTTACATGTTTATTTTACATTTCCCCATACCTTGCTCTCCCCTCTCCCCTCCCCACATCTTCCCTCCCCTATATCTCTCCTTTCCAATTACCTTCCAGCTGATCTCTTGCTCATCACCTCCACTCCATCACCAGATCTAAATCACAACAGAAAATGGCAAGTCTAAGAGCACAGGTACCTGACTTAGCGACCTCTGAAACAGGCTTGTCCTGTACGTGAGACATGTGTCCCAGGATGGAGAAGATGACAAATCCAGCAAACACACTCGTGGCACAGTTAATGATGCAGACGATCATGGTGTCTCTGTAACAGTTGTTGTTGAATTTGTTGTAGGACGACAGGGTTATTAAACTGCCCCAGCCAATTGCAAGTGAATAAAATATTTGTGTTGCTGCATCTTTCCAGACCTGGTGAATGGAAATTATAATTAGTTCGCACAGAGTTAAATTTACCAATGGGACCAACATTGTTATTATAGTGGACAGTGAAGAAGGTTGTCCAATGTTACAATAGGATATTGATTAACTGTAAAAGTGGGCAAAGGAATGGCCCTTCCATAAGCTAGGGTACTGTCCGAATCACCTCTCCCTATTGCTGTCATTAGACTTTGTCTCTGGAACAGGTGCACTGCAATGCTGAGAACCATGTTCTCCACTCTGCTCACCCAATGTACTTGAGTTTGGCTTGATTGTATTTATGTATAGTATATGATATGGTTGATTGGCTAGGATGCAAAACAAAGCCTTTCACCATACCTCGGTACATGTGACAATAATAAATCTAAACCAACACCTATAATAAAGCTAAAGATAGACACAAAATGCTGGAGTAACTCAGCAGGGCAGGCAACATTTCTGGAGAGAAGGAATGGTTGGCATTTCAGGTTAACACCTACCTCAGTCTCGAACCGAACCGTCACCCATTCTTTCTCTCCAGAAATACTGCCTGTCCTGCTGAGTTACTCTAGCATTTTGTGTCTATCTTTGGTTAAAACCAGCAACTACAGTTCCTTCATGCACATACTCACAATAAAGCTGTTCAGTTGCATTTTTTTCAGACCTCTAAACCAAAATGCAATGAATGATTTTACATGAATAAAATTATTCATGTCACAATTCAAAACAGCATTCATTTCTTTAGCTAAATATTTCATCCATGAAGGAAGAAGCAGAAACGTGGAAATATCTGATTGAAATATTCAGCCAAAAGAAGGTGGATTACCCTGGTGAGATTACCTCAGCATCAGCCAGCTTTGAGAAGTCCGACTCGCTTCCAATGTAGAATTCAATCCCTTTCCAGGCTCCCTCCAGGGTCAGTCCTCGAATCAGAAGTGCAGTCAGAACCACGTACGGAAATGTTGCTGTGAAATAAACCACCTGAACGTGGAAAAGGATTGTTAGGTTGTCTTCTGTTCCTGATTTAACATCTGCAATATTTGATTCAGTGAAACACTAAATAAAAAAAGACAGCTTCTGGAGTAACTCAGTGGGTCATGCAGCATCTCTGGAGAACACAAATTGGTGGTTTTGGTCGGGAACCTTTTACAGCATAACCATGTTCTCCAGAGAAGCTGCCTGACCCACTGAGTTACTCTAGCACTTTGTGTTTTATTTTGTAAATCAGCATGTGCAATTCCTTGTGTCTACACTAAGTAAAAAGATTGGAGCTAAAGATTATTATTCACATCACATAATTGAGAAGCGCATTTAACAGAATTTAAATTCTACAATATTTAGAGGAGAAGCCCATTGTGAATCAATTATGCACCACAAATTTACTCTAACTTATTTTGCAATCTTAGGAGGCACACATTGGGGAATGTGGTCCCTTGAGCATTTCATTTCACTCCTCGAGTCTTATCTGCTTTATTTGACGACTAATTCCATACACAGACTTTCGCTTTGTGTATACCTTGGCTCACAAATAATTATCGCTGCAAATCTAAAATTAGCGAATAAGAGAGCATTAAATGATTAATTAATCGATTGATTGATTGGTAACATCACCAAACGACCAGAAACATCACCTATCCATGTTCTCCAGAGATGCTGCCTCACCTTCTGAGTTATTCCAACACATTGTGTCCTTTTGTGTATTAACCAGTATCTGCAGTTCTTTGTTTTGATGTTCTCCCTTTGCGTACTGCCTTGGTGACATCTACTATTCATGCACTACAATCGTTGCATTTTTGTACTTATTTATGACTGTGCTAATTTATATGATTTTACCGAATTTACTGAAATCAAAGAATTTCACAATATGTAGATACATGACGATTAAGTACCAATGAACAAATTAAATCATCATGAGCAAGAACTGTGAACTCAGAGAAACTGTCCCAACTCTCAGAGTACAATTTCTTGTTTTATGTCCAATCCACAATCCATTATGTTTCAGCAACTTGTGCAGTGATGCTTAAAGCTATAGCACCTATAAAAGCAAATCTGCCAAATTGCTAAGACTCGGTACATCTAACAGATCATTTAACTTCTCCCTGCTTGCTGTCAAGTTTCTAGATTACTCTTGGATTTGTGCACATTACAACAGATGGAGCATGTTGTACCACATGCCAAGGTGGTCCCTTATCGAACATGGAAAGTCTTTGGAGATTCAAAGGAGAACCACTAGTTGCAAGAAACCTAACTTTTGACCTGCCATCAATTTCCAAATCCCAGTGATCAGCCCTATTGATTACTTTCAGTTCATAGCCAGAGGTTTTTAATGGTTAATGCACACGGACTCCTATAACATCATCAAAATTCAGTTTTTCCTCTGGAATGAATACATAAGGAATTTTTCAATGTCAACCATTTCCTTAATTTCTGTATTGTCATCTTTTTGAATTGGGTTCTTTGTTATGATGTTATTTCCCTCTGCAGGTTTCTTTGTGTGTTACCCACAGTAATTTTAAAGCAGATTTGTAAATGTGGAAATCTGTACATTGTCACCAGTTGTTTAGTGCTGTTTGTCAGCAATCATTTCACCTTCCTGAAGTTTTGATTCCTTTAGAAAGTGCTCCACAAACGATCAGCCAGGCCAGAAGCAGACAGAGGGCCAAGTACCAGACTATCTCCCCTGTCTCGCCCACTGAACTTGCGCGGCGTAAAACAAACTTTCTAAATAAAATGACAACAGAAGACATTTTGTATCAGTCAGCATTAAATAAAGAGCACAAAAATATTTAGTTAATTATACATGAATTTGCCCTTTCTGTCCTGGGCCTCTTCCATTGCAAGAGTGAGGCTGCATGCAAACTGGAGGAATACCACTTCATGTTCCGCTTGTGTAGCGTACAGCCCAATGGAATGAATGTTGAATTCTACATTTTTAGCTACCACCAACAGCCACTCCCCTTTTTTCCCTCCTCTCTTCCCTGAGCCCACCTGGATTATCACTAATTTCTCCCTTTCTCTTTCTCTTTCTCTTTGTTCCCATTCCCTTCCACCTATAATCCTTCATGTGGGTTCACATTTCACACCTGTTTAATCCTTGCCTCCTTATCTCACACTTTCAGTCCTCTCATTTCTAGCCATTGCTCAACCATCTGCCAATCATCCGCAACTGAATCTACCCATCACTTGCTAATCTTTGTTCCAACCCCACCTCTCTTTGGGCTTTCTCCACCCTACTGCAACCAGTCTGAAGAAGGGTCCTGACCTCAATCATTGCCTATCCATATCCTCCACAGATGCTGCCTGATCTGCAGAGTTACTCCAGTATTTTTTTTGTAAACCAGCATCTGCAGTTCCTAGTGTCTCCAGCATCTATGTCTCTTTTGCCTCCACTTGAAAGCCTGGGTATGCCCTGGCTCATCAGCAAGACAGACCCACCAGTGGCGACAGCACAGTGGGAGGGCAGTGCTGGGAGTCCTCAACATTGAACCCAGATCCCATGTAATCCTGTGACATTGTCTTATTCCTCCCACTGTCCTCCCAATTACTCTGTCAAATTTAAATACATATCAGCATGCAGGCTCTTCATGTGACAATACCTTACGCATATGCAACCACTCAGGAAATTAATCGTGCTGGAAGTGCAGTGAACTCAGAGCAAAAGACCTGCTGTTGAATGTGATGTTGGGGTGGAATGGCTCTATTTCAACCAGCAAGGATGTGATAGGCTGAATGGCCTCCTCCTAGGTTGCAAATCTTCTATACTTTTTGGCGTTGTTAAATGTGGCAACATTCATACGATTTAGTTATCATTGTCACAGGTTAATGAACCAACTATATTCAGTTTGCCGCTGCCTCAGGGCTCCATCAACCTGGGTCTGTGTTGTCTGTATTGATAGATTGATTGGAAGGTACAGCATGAAAAAATTGGTCCACCGACTCCACACCTACAACTGATTGCCAGTTCATTCCCTTCACATTCGGGGCAATTTGCAGAGGCCATTTAACCTACAAACTCGAACGTCTTTGGAGAAGTGGGAGTACACTGCCCCTAGTGTGTATGGGGTACATAAGAAAGTGGGATAACATAGAACTAGTGTGATCGATGGTTGGCGTGGACCTGGTGGGCCAAAGGGTCTGTTTCCATGCTGTATCTCTAAATTAAACTAAACATGTTGGTGTAACTAAACTTAATCAAACTGCTCTTGATAAAACAAGAATCCCTCACCAAATGCGTAGGAATGAACTACAGTTGAATGTTTACACCAAAGATAGACACAAAATGCTGGAGTAACTCAGCGGGGCGCAGCATCTTTGGAAAGAAGGAATGGGTGATGTTTCAGATTGAGGAAAGTTATTGATATAAATATGAATGTATGAGGTGCCATTCTCTGCAGCATTACTTACTCCCAGTATTGTTCACTTGGGCCTTGGTGTGGAACATAGATTTCTGATCCATTGGAACAGGTTTTGTTGTTTGCCTGCAGCCAGGTTGTGTTAACGACTTCAGAATATCCACCGTCCAGAGTGAGGTTGCAGAGCGGATCTGGAAAATGTGGGGTGGGACATTTCACTGAGAATTATTTCTGCTATTTTCTCTGCATTCCTTCCAGCTTAATTGCACCCTTCGTATAGCTGGCTGATTAAAACTGAACACTGTGCTCCAAGCATGGCCTCACCAATGCCATCATGTTCATAAGTGACAGGAGCAGGATTAGACCATTTGGGCCATTATGTCTACTCCGCCATTCAATCAAGGCTGATCTATCGTTCCCTCTCAACCCCATTCACCTGCCTTCTCCCCATATCCCCTGACACCCATACTTATCAATCGAGCCAGGATGTTTAGGCACTAAAAATCTCTGAAATAGGCAAGCAAAAAGGCATGATAAAATTACAAAAAAGGCACGAAAAGGCATGTATTTCCACCACCAAAATATGGTTAAAACTGATATTATAAAGGTATACTACATTAAATGACCAAAGTTAGGGTTAAGGTGGTGAAGTCAAGTCAAGTCACATTTATTTATATAGCACATTTAAAAAACAACTCTCGTTGGCCAAAGTGCTTTACATTTGTAGGGTTTTGGCCCGAAACTCTCCATATTTCCTTCGCTCCATAGATGCTGCTGCACCCGCTGAGTTTCTCAAGCACTTTTGTCTACCAAATGACCAAAGTTGCCTGGTTACACATAATTACTAGCATTTTTTCAAATTATCTGGAATTAAACTATGCCATCTGTCAGACAGAATATGTTTCAGTTGAGAAAAACTTCTTACTACCTCAGCTGAGGTCACTGGTGCATACCCGAAACAAGCTACAGACTCTATATTCATGTCGATATCTTGTGCATTACAACTATGTTTGAGAACTTTAGCTATGTTTTCTATTTCTTCAAGATCTTTGTTAGCTAAAATCACTCTTTCACATTTTCCTTGTATGTCTTTATCTATTTCGCTTGGAACTTTACGAATATCATCAGTTACTTTGTTGAAAACCTGCAAGTTATTCACTGGTACACAAAATTGCTGGGGAAACTCAGCGGGTGCAGCAGCATCTATGGAGCGAAGGAAATAGGCGACGTTTCGGGCCGAAACCCTTCTTCATGTTTTGCCACATTTCTCAAGGGAAGTGGTAGCTTGTGGGAAGTTTGCAAATTTGGAAGCAATGTAGATTTAGGAGAAGACTGAACCAGCGGGCAGCGGCACAAATTAATGAATGACCGACGGTGGCGCCCCCGGTTTCGCCTCGGTGGTGGAAATTTTCTTGTAATTTATACTATGTTAACATGTTAATAATAACATTAATGTTGACGTGTTAACATAGAAAATGTCATTGTAATCACGGTATAACTGGAGAAAATAGCAAGACCTTTTAGCAAAAAAGGTTGATTTAGGCACATAGAAACATAGAAAATAGGTGCAGGAGTAGGCCATTCGGCCCTTCGAGCCTGCACCGCCATTCAATATGATCATGGCTGATCATCCAACTCAGTATCCTGTACCTGCCTTCTCTCCATACCCCCTGATCCCTTTAGCCACAAGTACCACATCTAACTCCCTCTTAAATATAGCCAATGAACTGGCCTCAACTACCTTCTGTGGCAGAGAATTCCAGAGATTCACCACTCTCTGTGTGAAAACTGTTTTCCTCATCTCGGTCATAAAAGATTTCCCCCTTATCCTTAAACTGTGACCCCTTGTTCTGGACTTCCCCAACATTGGGAACAATCCTGCATCTAGCCTAGCCCCTCACTTGATCGTGAAAAAGGCATTATCCTGGTGAAATCATCAAAAAAAGGTATGAAAAGGCACATGGCATTTATGGCAAAATCCTTGGCTTATCAAGAATCTATTTATCTCTGCCTTAAAAAATATCCATTGACTAGGCCTCCACAGCCTTCTGTGGCAACAAATTCCACAGATTCACCACCGTCTGAATAAAGAAATTCTAAAAGACTAAAGATGGAATGAAATGGCATTGAAAGCACCCTTTCACAATCCGAAAACAAAACACTGTACCTCGGTACATGTAACAACAATAAACATAAGCCGTATTTCAAAAATGAGTATAAAATGATGCACAGTCCACAGGATGATGTGGGTATACTAGGGATGGAGCCCCTCAGACCAACGGGTGGACACATGTCCACTAGATAGATTACTGGGAATCCATTACATTACCCAACAGAGTTAGCTCAGTACCTCTGGGTGTCCGACTACAGGTTTCATCTGCACCCCACCAGCTGAAGCAGTCTGACCACGGCAGGGGGGACTGGAAAGAGGCAAACAGGTAGAACAGGCTGTAGGCGATGATGCAGTTGTAAGTAATATCAATGAATGTACTGAAAAGGACCATAGTGATTCCCACACCTAGAAATGGAACAAAGAGGTTTACTTCAAGTTTACTGGCAGATTGTATTGCAACGTTTAAGAAATATTTAGACGAGTACAGGGATAGGACAGGTTTAGGGTGATTTGGGCCAAACCCAGGCAGGTAGGATTAGTGTTGATGGGACATGTTGGCCAGTGTGGGCAAGTTGGGCCGAAGGGCCAGTTTCTATGCTGTAAGACTCTATTACTCTGTAAATATTTAATTGGTAAAAAATCTTTCATAGATTCAGTTGATCGGGTAAATCAGCTTTGTTCAGCTATTCTCTGGCCCCATTATATTTTATGTTATAAATTATATTTATATTATACTCATAGTCATACAGCACGAAAAGAAGCCCTTCAGCCCAACTCATCCATGCCTTCCAAGATGCCCCATAAAAGCCAGTCCCATTTGTCTGCATTTGGTCCATATCCCTCTAAATCTTTTCTATCCACAAAATATTTTATAAATGTTGTTATCGTACATGCCTCAACTACCTCCTCTGGCAGCTTGTTCATGTTGAGTGAAATAGTTGCCCTGCAAGTTCCTATCTCTCACCTTAAACCTGTCCTATGGTTCTTGATGCCGCTACACTGGGTTAAAGACTCTGCATTCACCTATCTATTCCCCCCCATGATTTTATACGCCTCTCGCCTTCCTGTGAACCAAGGAATAAAGTCCTTGCCTGCCTAATCTTTCCCTATAGCTCAGGCCCTTGAGTCCTGGCAACATCATCGTAAAACTTCTCTGCACGCTTTCCAGCTTAATAACATTGAAATTTAGAGTTATTTCCCAAATTGCTAGGACATGGAGGTTTGTACGATAACTGGCCTCTATAAATTGCCCCCGGTTTGTGGGAGTGGTTGAGAGAATGGGATAACGTAGAACTAGTGTGAACAGGATGATTGATGGTTGGTGTGGACTTGGTGGGTGGAAGGGCTTGTTTCCATTCTGTATCTTTCCTTTCCTTCCTTTTAGTTTGCATATGCACGGAGCAAGAATAACCATGGCGCATGAAAACACGGGCTTATTGAGTCACGGCAAACAGGAAGTGACAGAGCCAGATGTGGCGGGGACCAATCACGTGAGTGAATGCGGACACCGAACAAGTGGCGCAAGGGCGACCCGCTCTGAGTGGACACTGATGTTGATGGTCTGTGTGATAGACAGGCAAGCACGTGTGCATGTTCCCGGCTGGTGAGGGGTCATGGCGCCTGCGTTCACAACATGGTTCATCCCTCCCCCCATAGGAGGGGATTGCAGCGAGAAAAAACAAACAAAATCAATTCAACTGGACATAGAAAGACAGTGAAATGACTCCCGCTTTTATACGGCCTGCTACCAGTCGACCATCCGACGCAGGGGAGCATCTTCTATCTCGGTGTCTTCTTGATCACCTGCTGAAGAGGTCTGTACACATGGAAGCCCTTCATCACATGGTGTTGTATCTGTTGTTTCACCTGCTTGAACGATGGCTTCGTCCGCCAGGGTCTCTTCCCTGGGTGTTTCATCTGTTCTCTGGCGTAGATGTCGCCTGACAACTCTCCGTCTGAGAGTTCTAGTTCAGCCACTTGACTGTTACAATGTCGGACAACGGCTGATTGCCAGCTTTCTTTGTGCACGAGTCGAGTGTAGACTTTGTCCTCAGTGCTAAATGTTTGCAGCCTGGTGTGGGTCTCATGGTTCTGCTTCATGGCCTCTTGTTTTTTGCATATATGTTTCTGGATGGTCGGCTGTAGAAGCTCGAATCTGGTACATGAAGGACGTTTGAACATTAATTCAGCTGGGGATGTGCCCGCTAATTCATTTGGAATGGACCGATAATGGAAAAGGAAACAATTTAATTTTGCTATCAAGTCACCTTGCTTTCGTTTCATGAGGCCTCGTCTCACCGTTTGCACTGCATGCTCAACAAGACCATTTGATGCTGCGTGATGCATCAAGAACAGGACAAGGGGTCCAGAACAAGGGGTCACAGTTTAAGGATAAAGGGGAAATCTTTTAAAACTGAGATGAGAAAAACATTTTTTACACAGAGTGGTGAATCTCTGGAATTCTCTGCCACAGAATGTAGTTGAGGCCAGTTCATTGGCTATATTTAAGAGGGAGTTAGATGTGGCCCTTGTGGCTAAAGGGATCAGGAGGTATGGAGAGAAGGCAGGTACGGGATACTGAGTTGGATGATCAGCCATGATCATATTGAATGGCGGTGCAGGCTCAAAGGGCCGAATGGCCTACTCCTGCACCTATTTTCTATGTTTCTATTTGATAAGGTGCTGTTGCCATATACCCATGGTGGTATTTACTATTCTGGCTAATACCATTCTTATCCACAAATTCCTTGAATTCTGTGCTGTTGTCAGATACAATCATTTCCGGAATGCCAAATGTAGCAAAGACTGATCGTAATTTAGATACAGTAGCTGCCGAAGTACACGACATATGAGTAGGTAGCGCCTCTATCCACTTCGAATAGGCATCAACAATACCTAGAAACATGTGTCCCCAAAACAGTGCAAAATAAGGAGAATCGGGCTATGCCCACGGTTTAAGGGGAACTTTGGGGGATACATTCTGCATTAGCTGACGAATGGAACAAGTGCGTACCATATTCTCAATATCTCTATCAATTTTAGGCCACCACACGTAGCTTCTCGCCAGTGCCTTCATTCTAACACCAGGATGAGCATCGTGCAAGTCACGGAGTATGCGCCTGTTGCCTTGAGGGGGAACAATTACTCGACTGCCTCATAATAGACAGCCATCCAGACAGTTTAGTTTAAGTCGATGGCTCGTAAATGGTTGAAACTCAGGTGAAGATTACGGAGAGTCGGATTGTCAAGGAAGACTCTCTCTAACTTCTACAGGTGCACAGTCGAGAGCATGCTGACCAGTTGCATCGTGGCTTGGTTTGGCAATTTGAGCGCCCTGGAGAGGAAAAGACTACAAAAAGTAGTAAACACTGCCCAGTCCATCATCGGCTCTGACCTTCCTTCCATCGAGGGGATTTATCGCAGTCGCTGCCTCAAAAAGGCTGGCAGTATCATCAAAGACCCACACCATCCTGGCCACACACTCATCTCCCTGCTACCTTCAGGTAGAAGGTACAGGAGCCTGAAGACTGCAACAACCAGGTTCAGGAATAGCTACTTCCCCTCAGCAATCAGGCTATTAAACCTGGCTCGGACAAAACTCTGATTATTAGCAACCACTTTCTGTTATTTGCACTACCAGTTTATTTATTCATGTGTGTATATATTTATATCATGGTATATGGACACATTTATCTGTTTTGTAGTAAATGCCTACTATTTTCTGTGTGCTTAAGCAAAGCAAGAATTTCATTGTCCTATACAGGGACACATGACAATAAACTCACTTGAACTTGAACTTGAACTTGAAGGGCTGTCGGGCCCACCAACCTGTAGAGCTCCTTTAACCTGGAACTGAGGGCTGCTTTTATTTGTTCGAATGCTCTCTGCTCGGCGTTTGGCAATACCCAGTGTTGGTCCTTCTGGAGTAATCGGTACAAGGGCACCAACACTGTAGCCAACTGATTTATGAACCGATTGTAATGCATAATTAGCCCAAGGAAAGAACGCAACTGTGCAACGTTCTGTGGGCGTGCGGCCTCTTTTACAGCTTTGATATTGTGGTCCTGGGGATGGACACCTATCTTATCAACTCTATTGCCAAGGTAATCGACTGAGTCAGTCAGAAATGTGCACTTTTCACTCTTTAGTGTAAAGCCAGCTTCCTGTAGGCGAGAAAGTACCCTGACCAGTGTTTCAAGATGGTGTGCCTCTGACGTACCGGTTACTTATATGTCATCAAGGTAAGCACACACATAAGGAACATCCTTAACTAGGTTATCAATAAGGCACTGGAATATACCAGGGGCAGAACTCACTCCAAATGGTAACCGCGTGTAGCAAAATAGGCCCCGATGTATGTTGATTGTTGTAATGTCCCAAGACTCTTTATCCAGCGTGACTTGATGATAGACATGCTTCAGGTCTAATGTTGAGAACTGCTGTCCTCCTGAGAGGGATGCATATAGGTCTTCAATTCGTGGCAGGGGATGAATTTATAATGAAAAGCAAGGAAATGTCAGAACAGTTAAACAAGTACTTTGGTTCAGTCCTTACTAAGGAAGACACAAACAATCTCCTGGAAATACTAGGGGACCGAGGATCTAGTGGGAGGGAGGAACTGAAGGGAATCCACATTAGTCAGAAAATGGTGTTAGGTAAACAGTTTGGACTGAAGGTAGATAAATCCCCAGAGCCAGATGGTCTGCATTCCAGAGTACCCCAGAGGTGGCCCTAGAAATCGTGGATGCATTGGATATCATTTTCCAATGTTCTCTTGACTCTGGATCAGTTCCTGTGGACTGAAGGGTAGCCAATGTACCTTCACTTTTTAAGAAAAGAGGGAGAGAGAAGACGAGGAATTATAGACCAGTTAGCCTTACATCAGTCTTGGGGAAGATGCTGGAGTCCATTATTAAAGATGTTATAGCAGCGCATTTGGAAAGCAGTGATGGGATCGGTCAAAGTCCGCATGGATTTATGAAGGGGAAATCATGCTTGACTAATCTTTTGGAATTTTTTGAGGATGTTACAAGTAGAATGGATAAGGGAGAGCCAGTAAATAAGGTGCATCTGGACTTTCAAAAAGTCTTTGACAAGGCCCCACACAAGAGTTTAGGGTGCAAAATCTGAGCACATGGCATTGGGGGTAGGGTATTGACATGGATAGAGAACTTTTCAGAATGGCAGGCAGTGACTAGTGGGGTGCCGCAAGGCTCGGTGCTGGGACCCCAGTTGTTTACAATATATATTAACGATTTAGATGAAGGAATTAAATGTAACATCTCTAAGTTTGCGGATGACATAAAACTGGGTGGCAGTGTGAGCTGCGAGCAGGATGCTTTGAGGCTGTAGGGTGACTTGGATAGGTTGGGTGAGTGGGCAGAAGCATGGCAGATACAGTATAATGTGGAGATCCATTTTGGTAGCAAGAACAGGAAGGTAGATTATTATCTGAATGGTGTCAGAATACTGGTCTCAGAATAATCATGTCAGAATTCTGGTCATCGGGTGGCGCCGCGCGCGGCAGCCTCGCCAACAATTTGTCCGTCATTTCAGCCTTTTTGTTGTTTTTAGTCTGTCTAAAAGTATGTTTTTGGAGGTTTCTTAGTCTTTTTTATGTGGAGGTGGGAGGGGGAAGAGTGGAAACCATTTCCCAGTCACTACCCGGTCAAGGATGCGTCTTTTCTCCGAGTCATATCTCCGCTCCCTCCTTGCAGCCAACCAACTGGATTGGCACGCCCTTTCCTGCCGGAGACCAGCCAGAGCTTCGGCAGTGGCACAACACTGAATTCCATCGAGGAGTAGGCAATGCCTTACTGGGGATCGCTGTGTTGGAGCTCCAGAGTGTTGGGCCTGCTGATTAACACCGTGGAGCTGTCGTTTGCGGAGCTTCCAGCCACGGGCGGCACTGACTTTAACGTCAGGGAGTCCTGGGATCCTTTGCCGAGGGTGACCAGTGTTGAATCTCCACCCAGCTTGGCCTGTGGACTTCGGGAGCCGCGGTCTCCGGTAGGAAGTGGCTGATTCAGAAACTCCAAGCCGCTGAGTGTGTTCTTCCATTCCGATGTCAGAGTTCCATCATCCCAGCGAGAGGGCCTGAACATCGGGCCGCCGTAGCGGCGACTGTGGAGGCCCCAACCACGGGTGAACAATGAGGAAGATGACGGAACTTTATTGCCTTCCCTCACAGTGCGAAACGTTGATGTTAAACTCTATTGTGTATTGTGCTCTTTTTTCTTTGTATGGTATGATAACTCAAATCTCACTGTACCAATTGGTGCATGTGACAATAAATGTAACTTGAACTTAAATAGGAGAAGGAGAGGTGCAACTAGACCTGGGTGTGCTTGTACATCAGTCACTGAAAGTAAGCATGCAGGTACAGAAGGCAGTGAAGAAAGCCAATGGCATGCTGGCCTTCATTGCGAGAGGATTTCAGTTTGGGAGCAAGGAGGTCCTACTGTAGTTGTACAGAGCCCTGGTAAGACCTAACCTGGTGTATTGTGTGCAACGTTGGTGTTCTAATATGAGGAAGGCCATTATTGCTTTTGAGGGAGTGCAGCGTAGGATCACTAGGTTAATTCCCGGGATGGTGGGACTGTCATATGATGAAAGAATGGGTCGACTGGGCTTGTATTTGTTGGAATTTAGGATGAGAGGGGATCTTATGGAAATATATTCAATTCTTAGAGGATAGGGTAGATGCAGGAGCAATGTTCACGATGTTGGGGGAGTCCAGAACCAGGGATCACAGTTTAAGAATAAGAGGATGGCCATTTAGGACTGAGTTGAGGAAAACCCTTTTCACCCTGAGAGTTGTGAATCTGTGGAATTATCTGCCACAGAAGGCAGTGGAGGCCAATTCACTGGATGTTTTCAAGAGAGAGTTAGATTTAGCACTTCGGGCTAAGGGAATCAAGGGATATGGGGAAATAGCCGGAACAGGGTACTGATTTTGAATGATCAGCCATGAATGGTGGTGCTGGCTCGAAGTACCTATTTTTTGTGTTCATCCAATTTCTATCCGATTGTTGGCCTCCCCTGATCACATGCACTGGTAAATGAAACAAGTCGCCATGATGAGCAACTTCTGCCATAAAAACTACAAGTACATCGATACTATCTCCGGTGTAGCTGCAGAAGACCGAGTCTGGGCGCTGTAATTTTGGTATTTGGCGTAACGACGACTCACCTATCAAACTGACGGCTGAACCTGTATCCAGTTCAAACCTCATGGGCTGGTTGTGTACTGTCAGCGTAACCATGTATGGAGGCTGGCTCTGACCTTTCTTCCCATGTGTTTTGAAAATGGTCCCAACACCTATGTAATGGTCGTCTACTCATGTGGAGTTGTGAGTCTAAGTTTGCCGTTTCCCTCTGGCACGTTGCTTTGCAAAACATACCTTCTCGATGTGTCCTACCTTCCGACAGATCCTGCAAACTGTGTTTTTGTGCTTGCAGTCGGACACCTGTATGTGACTTTCACTGCAGCTACGACCATGTCAACCTTTGTGAAGGTTGACGTGGTCGTAGCTGTGAGTCATGGGTTGGTTGGCGTTGGCAAACATTGACGTCTTTGGGAGGGGGTTCTCGATCCCATATAGCTTGAATCAGCGGTGAATGATTAGATTGAAGCTGGGTAAGACCCTTCCCCATTGCTTCCCTATAACAAGCAGTGGAGCAGGCGTTGTCCCAGTACAAATCATGCTTTTCAGACTCTCGTGTGTTTTTTTGTCACCGGTCCCGATAATCAACGCCTGCATGAATATTGTTTCTTCGAACTTGTTTGTCTGGATATCTTTGTGCTTGCATTCTAATACAGCCATAGTTAGTCTCTTAATAAAATCGTTGATGTTCTTTTCTGGAGCCTGTCGCTGCTGCGAGATTTGGAAGCACGCCGTAAAAACATTGTCTTGTCCCCCCCACCCAATCGTTATTGAGAGATGCAAATATGCTGGTCAAATCTGATTCACCTTGTAAGTGTAGTGCATCAAAGTATTTTTGACTGAGTTGACCCAAGTATATGTGAAGCAGCTTGAGTTTTGTCGCTTTCCTCCAGTTTCGCCGTTGGTGTCAAAATTGGTAGATGTTGGGCGTAATCCTGGAAGGTTTTCTTCCATTGCAGCCAGGTTTCGGATGTTGTTAGCATTAGCTGCAGCCCAGAATGGAGAGGGTGCTGGAATCCTCGTCGCCAAATGTTATGTATGCGCAGAGCAAGAACGACGATGGTGCATGAAAACACGGGTTTATTGAGTCACGGCAAACAGGAAGTGTCGGAGCGATATGTGGCGGGAACCCAATCACGTGAGAGAGAGCGGACACTGAACAAGTTGCGCGAGGGAAACCAGCACTGATTGGACACTGATGTTGATGGACTGTGTGATGGACAAACATGCATGTGTGCACATTCTTAGTTGGTGAGGGGTTGTGGTGCCGGCATTCTCAACATGGTTCACCTTTCCATTCCATAATTTAAATAAATGTAAAGAAATACAACTTTATTTTTGATAATTAGTGGCCACATATTGGGTTTATTAATTGACTGCTTGAAATGAGGAAATGAAAGCATTTGACTTTCTGTGTGTGTCTCTTCAGAGTCTCTATCTGTCTTTGTAAAATGTACAACACAAGGGTTAGTAAAAACTTTCCAAGGTTGGTTAAAACCGCAAGTTAGTTGGAAATTTATAGCTGAATATCTGAGTGAATTATGTATTCCGGCTATATTTTTTACACTAATGTTATAAAATGCTTTAAATTAATACAGCTGACCCATTGCTTATCTTCCCCTTTCCCCTCTCACACAGTACCAACATCACCCAATATTTCTCCTTTCTTTAATTATTAAACAGATGAAGACTAAATAAACATTAACCTTGTAGTATTGGCACAGCTTTCCACACTGCGACAGGACCAAGGCTGGCAAACTGCCCGAAGGAAGTTTCCAAGAAAAACATTGGCATTGCAATAAGTGCCAGCATGACTGTGTAGGGAATGAGAAATGCTCCTGGAAAACAGGGGAAGGGAAAGGTGAATTAACCTGTACAGCGCATTCAAGCAAGAGCAGACACATGAAATTGTCTGTCTCCAACGTGACCCCGCCACTCGCCACATCTTCCCATCTCCCCCAATGTCTGCCTTCCGCAAAGACCGCTCCCTCCGCAACTCCCTTGTCAATTCTTCCCTTCCCTCCCATACCACCCCCTTCCCGGGCACTTTCCGTTGCAACCGCAAGAAATGCAACACCTGTCCATTTACCTCCCCCCTCGACTCCATTCAAGGACCCAAGCAATCGTTCCAGGTGCGAGAGGTTCACCTGTATCTCCTCCAACCTCATTTACTGCATCCGCTGCTCTAGATGTCAGCTGATCTACATCGGTGAGACTAAGCGGAGGTTGGGCGATCGTTTCGCCGAACACCTCCGCTCGGTCCGCAAGAACCTACCTGACTCAGCACTTCAACTCCCCCTCCCAGGTGGCTCAGCACTTCAACTCCCCCTCCCATTCCCAATCCGACCTCTCTGTCCTGGGTCTCCTCCATTGCCAGAGTGAGCAACACCAGAAATTGGAGGAACAGCACCTCATATTCTGCTTGGGGAGCTTGCATCCGGCAGGCATGAACATTGACTTCTCCCAATTTTGTTAGCCCTTGCTGTCTCCTCCCCTTCCTTAGCCCTCGAGCTGTCTCCTCCCATCCCCCAGCCCTCGGGCTCCTCCTCCTCCTTTTTCACCCCTTTCTTCCCCCTGCCATCCCCTATCAGTCTGAAGAAGGGTTTCGGCCCGAAACATTACCTATTCCTTCGCTCCAAAGATGCTGCTGCACCCGCTGAGTTTCTCCAGTGAGATGAAGATTTACATGAGGACGCCTTGACAGCCCAAAAAAATGCTCAATAAAATGGCGTCGACAATCACGCACGTCATACTACGCGTTTTTCGAGGAGTGGTCTATCTTGCTCCTCTAGGATCTTTGGCCAGGACTAGAGGGTCTGAGCTATTGGGAGAGGTTGAGTAGGCTGGGGCACTATCCATGGAGCATTGGAGGATGAGGGGAGATCTCATAGAGGTATACAAATTCATGAGAGGAAAAGATCGGGTAGATGCACAGAGGACCAGAGGACATACCAGCAAGGTTCAGGGTGAAGGGGAAAATAAAACGAGTTGGGCTGAAGGGCCTGTTTCCACACTGTATCACTCTATGACTCTATGAGTGGTGGAAAAATGAACTCAAGCAGTCATAACCAAACAATAGGTGAAGGGGAAAAGATTGAATTTTAAGGTGAAGGAGAAAGGATTTAATAGGAATCTGAGGGGTAATGTTTTCATGCAAAGGGTGGTGGGTGTATGGAACAAGCTGCAAGAGGACGTACTTGAGGCTGGGACTATCCCAATGTTTAAGAAACAGTTAGACTGGTACATGAACAGGACAGGTTTGGAGGGATATAGGCCAAATGCAGGCAAGTGGGACTTGTGTAGCAGGGACATGTTGGCCAGTGTAGGCAAGTTGGGCTGAGGGGCCTGTTTCCACACTGTATCACTCTATGCCTCTATAACGTGCAGGGGATTTTGTGGATGAAGAGCTCAGATTGGCTAGTAGTATCGAGGACTAACCATCCCCAACCCCCACCCCCCTCACGCATATCCACTTGCAGGGCTTTGTTCCTCCCCACCTCTCTTCCAGCTTCCTTCTACCCCACTTAAAACATCACCGAACCACGTTCTCCAGAGATGCTGCCTGACCCGCTGAGTTCCTCCAGCAATTTATGTCTTTTTTTTGTAAATCAGCATCTACAGTTCATTATGCATAGATTGTACTTACCGTATATCCAGCTCACACTGATAAGTTCCAGATTGGCAGCGACAAGAATACCCCATCCAGCACAGAAATGATCAATTAAGTTTAACCAGTAAATTCCAGCCTGAAACAAAATTATATCATTGAAAGGTTGCTGCATGGGATGCCTGAGATAATGAACCATCAAAGTGTTCCAGACACCCACAACTCTGTGTGTAAAAAACCTGTCCTGTACATCTTTCCCCTCGAGACTTTAAATTTAAAACGACCAGCTTTCACTGATGACGTCACAATGGCTTGGCTAGCAGTGATCAGCTTTGAAGATTTCATCCTATATTTCACGTTAATCGTGATTAAAGCTATAAAAATGCAAACTTTCACAAGATATTTACATATTCTGATTCACATTTTCCCCCTCTAGGCAGAGTTCACCTTCACTGAACATTTTATACTTTATTTCTTGACATTACTGATTAAAGATAAAAAAAATCAAAATACTTTGAATTTTAAATGACCAGCTTCAACTGATGACGTCACAATGGCTTGGCTAGCAGTGATCAGCTTCACTTACGTTTGGGAACGGCTTAAGTTGCAGTACCCATTTTCGCTATGGGTAGGGAACTGGTGCGTTTTTGGAGCAGAACCATCAGGTCTGCACTTGGTCTAGTGTACCTATAAAAGTCTCATCTTGTATGTATGTATATGTGTGTGTGTTTGTATGTTATTCTACCCACGTGCTAGAGTTGAAATTTTTACAGATTATTACTCACATTAATCCGGTCGATACAATAAACTTCACATTTCATGCTATATTTCAAAAGTTATTCATCATTAAAGTTAAAAGAAAAAGCCAAAACGGCCACAGAATCATCAAGCCGCTTCAAATGACATCACAATGCCCCCGCAAGGGGAGGGGGCCGCCGCCCTCTCCACCTCCCCAAAGGTTTTAACTTCATAAACTACTGATTCTTCGCAGGGGGGGGGGGGGGGGGGGGGTGCCACGCTGGAATGTTCTGGAAACCCCCTCCCTTTGTCTGGCCCGCCTGGCCCAGTCGCACTGAAGATGCGGCCTCGCTCGGTTCGGCCTGTGGCCTCGCTCGGGTTGGCGCAAGCCCGCCGCCTCGCTCGGGTCCACACCCGCCTGTGGCCTCGCTCGGGTCCACGCCCGCCCAGGTCCTCACCCCCCCACGGCCTCGCTCGGATCAGTGCCCGCGGACTCTGCCTCCCTCCCACAGCACAGTTCTCCCTCCTCACCGCCCCTCCCTCCCACAGCGTGGTGCTCCCTCCTCACCCGCCATCCCTCCCTCCCACACACTTCCCATCGCAGACCAAATATGCTTTGAAAGTAATACGGACAACTCTCAACACCGTGTTAAAGGAATTCAATCCAATTTATCGACCAGCTGCTGATAAAGTTATTCAAGGTCATTCTCCAACTTCACATTCCTGACAACAACTCAGAAACCATAGAGACTTCAATGCACATAGTTCTGAAATTTGCTCTGAGCAAGAGAAAGACCAAAATATGCAAAGCCATAAAGTTATCCCTTCCACCCTACAACCCACCTGCCCAAACACCCCCCTCCGCCCTGCCCACACATCCCCCTTCACCCCCACACCCCCCCCCCCTCCCCCCCCCCCCCCCCCCCGTTGCGTTGGGGGAACAGGTGAGTGCTGGATTATTGTGTTGGGGGAGCAGATAGTGTCCTTGGTCTAGTTTCCTTTGAATTTTGTCCCTTTTACCTTGAAGCTATGTCCTGTATTCTTTGATATTTCCATCTTGGGAAAATGGTTCTGTCTACCCTATCATAATTTTATACTGAATGTTTAAAATTTATAATCTCCCATCATTTTATCTATATCAGGTCTTCCCTCAACCTCCACGCTCCAGAGAAAACAATCCAAGTTTGACTAGCCCAGAGGTGGGGAACCTTTTCATGATGGAATGCCGTATTAAGTTAGCTATAATCTAATAAGGCCGCATCCAAGAAACTTCAATTAGATATACTTCAAAATGTACATTATTTTGTAAAAATCTAACTACAGGTACTATGCATTAACTTCTAGAAAATGAAAACATTTTGTTAATTCTAAAGTTAACTAATCTTTTAAAGACTTTGTTGTGACTGCTTTTTGTGGGTCAAAGCAGTTTCAGCTGATCTTCCAGATGGCTATCCTTCATTTGTGACCTTAAGGGCGTCTTGATTAGGTTATGTAGGAGAATGTAGATTTTCAGCAATAAGTGGTTGAAAAGCAAGAAAGTACTTACATAGAAACATAGAAAATAGGTGCAAGAGTAGGCCATTCGGCCCTTCGAGCCTGCACCGCCATTCAATATGATCATGGCTGATCATCCAACTCAGTATCTCATCCCTGCCTTCTCTCCATACCCCCTGATCCCTTTAACCACAAGGGCCACATCTAACTCCCTCTTAAATATAGCCAATGAACTGGCCTCAACTACCTTCAGTAGCAGAGAATTCCACAGATTCACCACTCTCTGTGTAAAAAATGATTTTCTCATCTCGGTCCTAAAAGACTTCCCTCTTATCCTTAAACTGTGACCCCTTGTTCTGGACTTCCCCAACATCGGGAATAATCTTCCTGCATCTAGCCTGTCCAACCCCTTAAGAATTTTGTAAGTTTCTGTAAGATCCCCCCTCAATCTTCTAAATTCTAGCGTGTATAAGCCGAGTCTATCCAGTCTTTCTTCATATGAAAGTCCTGCCATCCCAGGAATCAGTCTGGTGAACCTTCTCTATACTTCCTCTATGGCAAGAATGTCTTTCCTCAGATTAGGAGACCAAAACTGTACGCAATACTCCAGGTGTGGTCTCACCAAGACCCTGTACAACTGCAGTAGAACCTCCCTGCTCTTATATTCAAATCCTTTTTGCTATGAATGCTAACATACCATTTGCTTTCTTCACTGCCTGCTGCACCTGCATGAAGAAGGGTTTCGGCCCGAAACGTCGCCTATTTCCTTCGCTCCATAGATGCTGCTGCACCCGCTGAGTTCCTCCAGCAATTTTGTGTACCTTTGCCTACTTTCAATGACTGGTGTACCATGACACCCAGGTCTCGTTGCATCTCCCCTTTTCCTAATCGGCCACCATTCAGATATGCATGCACTTTTCATGCATGTTGCCGAAGATATGGGTATTCTACTGCATTTTTCCCTATTTCAATTGGATCTTTCTTAGCGTCAAATAAGGACTTTAAAATGTCAACTTCTGAGAGCTCAATCAATTCCATCTGTAGCTCTTTAGGAGCCTTGGAGACATCAACTGGGTGAGGTTGAAATGCTAATTTGAGTGTGATGTCATGATTCTCAAAGTCAGTGAATCTTTCATTGTATTCTTTAATTAATAAGTCTATAACAGCTGCATATTCTTCAAATGATTCGCATGAATCCTGCTCATCAATGATCTTCGCTAACTGGGGAAAATGTTCATCCGAAATTTCATTTTGAAAAAGAAGAGTTTTGAAAAAATATAGTTTTTTTCGAAATGCTTGAATTCTTTGCCATATATCATATAGACTTAGTTTTACCTTGCAAAGAAACAAATGTTAGTTCCCCAGTTAGCGAAGGTCATTGATGAGCAGGAGGATTCATTTTGCTTTGACATGCTATCACACAGAAATGCAGTATTTCTATAGAAGTCTTCTTTCAATATTTCACATTGCTGATTCTGTTCTTCATGAAATTTAACTACCTGTTCTCGCAAAGATAAACATTTTGCTAACTCCTGTCCCTGCGATAGCCAATGCACTTTACAATGATATGGCAAATCCACACTGAATGCCTCATCATCCAACTTTAGCATATATTACGAAACTGACGATGCCGTGTTGCATTTGCACGAATATAGTTAACAATACTTATAACTTGTTGCAAAGTGTCACTTAAGATAATAGATTTAGCACAGAGATTTTGCTGATGTAAGATACAAAGAAAATAAATGAGACGATCTGGATCTGATAATACCTTTTTTATCTGTGCAATAAACCCTTCACGTTTTCCTGTCATGGAAGGTGCACTGTCTATACATACACTCACTAAATTAACCAAATCCAGTCCAACTTCACAACATTTATGTTGAATGTTGTTGAAGAAATCTATTCCTCGTGTTCTACCCGTAAGAGTGCCCAAAGCGAGTAACTCTTCGTAGCAAAGAAAATCTTCTGTTATGGCCCGAATTAAGTATAAAACCTGCGCCGAGTTAGTAGTATCAGTTGATTCATCCGAAGCGATTGAATAATATATATTTTCTTTTTGGAGTATTGCGTGAAGTTGTTCTGTTACGTTGAGGGTTAATTCATCCTAATCATGCATTTGCAAACCTGCTCAGCTCTTCTGCTAAACCCTCATACATATTAACAAAAGGAAGGACATCTGAACCCCACCTTATCCTCAACTTCCATCTAGGGTCCAGACTCCTTGGAGCTGTGACTCACAGCTTGAAACTTTCACACAGAGAGAGTCCAAGCAGGCTTTGGAAATGCAGAGATTCTCCATTTTGTGACATCTTTTATTTGGCCAATTACAACATTTGGATTCATTCAAAAGGCCGCACTTAATGGCCTAGAAGGCTGCATGCGGCCATAAGGCTGCAGGTTCCCCACCCCTGGACTAGCCTCTCTCTATAGCTAATACATTCTAATCCAGGCAGCATTCTGGTAAACCTCTTCTATACTCTTAGCAAAACTTCCACATCCTTCATATGATGTGGTGACCAGAACTGCATGCAATACTCCTAGGTTTTATTAAGCTGTGCATGACTTCCTGACTTTTATACTTAAAATTAATATGAACAAGAGCGAATGTGTTACCCAGACACCAGCACAGCCCCAGTGCTGCCAGATTTTTTAAGTCTAACTGTAAAATGCTCCATTTAAATGCTTCCGAGTGTTCACATTTGAACTGTTTCCACACTGTGACCCTGACCGCTCTGTGGCATCCTCTCTGGGCACTATAAAATGGCCCAGATGAATGGCACCTTCCTGGTACTGGGATTGTGGGTGAGACACCAGGTAGTTTAGTGGCCATAAATTAATTGATTGACTATTGTTATCACACTGTCACAGGGATTGTTGGAAAGGCCAACACCTATTGGACACACTTATTGCTGTTGGAAAAATGCTGTTGAGATCTGGTTGGTCTCGTCCACACCTGGAACAGCGGATACAGTAGATGAGGTTGGAGGAGGTGCAAGTGAACCTCTGCCTCACCTGGAAAGACTGTTTAGGTCCTTGGATGGAGTAAAGGGACAGGTGTTGCATCTCCTGCAGTTGCAGGGGAAAATACCTGGGGAGGGATGGTTTGGGTGGGAAGGGACGAGTTGATCAGGAAGTTTCGGAGGGAACGGTCTCTGCAGAAAGCAGTTCCAGGTGTCAACTTCTCTACATCGGCGAGACCAAGTGCAGGCTCGGCGATTGTTTCTCTGAACACCTCAGCTCAGTCCGCCTTAACCTACCTTATCTCCCGGTGGCTCAGCACTTCAACTCCCCCTCCCATTCCCAATCTGACCTTTCTGTCCTGGGCCTCCTCCATTGTCAGAGTGAGGCTCAGTGCAAATTGGAGGAACAGCACCTCATATTTCGCTTGGGTAGTTTACACTTCAGCGATATGAACATTGATTTCTCTAACTTCAGATAGCCCTTGTTTTCTCTCTCCATCCCCTCCCCTTCCCAGTTCTCCTGCTAGTCTTACTGTCTCCGCCTACATTCTATCTTTTTCCCGCCCCCTCCCAACATCACTCTGAAGAAGGGTCTCAACCTGAAACGTCGCCCATTCCTTCTCTCCAGAGATGCTGCTGAGTTACTCCAGCATTTGTGTCTACCTTCGAATTTCAACAGCATCTGCAGTTTTTTTTTACACATTTTGTCCACCTATCTCCTGCCAAGCTTTTTCTCACTCCTCCCCACATCTCTTCCAGAATTCTCCCCCCTCCTACTACCACCAGTCTGAAGAAGGGTCTCGACCTGAAATGTTGCCTATTCATTTCTTTGCAGATGCTGCCTGTCTTGCTGAGCTACTCCAGCACTTTGTAGGATTTTTTTAAGCCAGTATCTGCAGTTGATTGTGTCCCAGATTTAGATGCTGTGAAGTATTTCACAGTCAGAATATTATGTGATTTGTCAAGCAAGTTAAACAAGCTAAATAACTAGTCATTCTCTATTATTCAATCATATAAAATTTCTCACATGATAAGTTAAAGCTGGCCTATGAAGATACTATTGAATTGCGCCTTACCTGTGTTGTGCAGGTTAGGCTGAGCAAATAAAATATCAGGCAAACAGCAGCTGTAAGAAACGGACGCCTTGATCGCAGAAAGCCAGGGAACTGATCCAGTAGGGTTGTTATTACTGCTTCTAATAAAATTAAAGTTAAACAAGTTTAATTAATAATTTACAAAATCACAGAGAATCACCGCGCTGGATTTTCCAACACCGTGCAGAGCAGAAGAGATGTGGCAGCTTCTTCTTCCCAATTGGGGGTGACTGGTAGACAGGGTGGTCAAGAAGGTAGGTACATTGGCCTTCATCAGTCAGAGCACTGAGTACAGAAGTTGGCAGGACCTTCACAATAAACGGCAGTGTGTTCCGTTTTTGTTACGCTGCTATAGGAAGGATGGCATTAAGCTGGAAGGAGTGCAGAGAAGTTTTACGAGGATGATGCCAGGACTTGGGGGCCTGAGCTATGGAGAGTGATTGGGCAGGGCAAGCATTAAAGGACTTGGGCAAGCATTAAAGTCACCAGTCTGCTTCACCATACTTCAACCATGGGTAGAGCTCAAACATTCCCGGTAATGGTCCCCTCATGAAGTTACAAAGTGGAGTCCCTCCAATGTTTCAGGCAGAGGAGTCATACAGCATGGAAACAGGGCCCTCGTCCCAACCCACCGATGCCCCATCTAAGCTAGTCCCATCTGACCATGCTTGGCCCAAATTAAGCACAGACATTGTGGGGCATTGGGCCTGTTCCTATACTACACTGTTCTTTGTTCTATGTTCTAACATCATAGTCATAGAGTCTTACAGCGTGGAAACAGGCCATTCGGATCAAATTGCTCACACTGGCCAACTAGTCCCACCTACCTGCATTTGGCCAATATCCTTCTAAACCTCTCCTATCCATGTACCTGTCTAAATATTTATTTCCCTTCCATACAAGGGAAAGACTGCATTCCCTCCAATTTCTTTTTTTTTTGTTCTTGCTGCACAGTAAAGGAATGAGAGTTAGTATTGGAAACAACTCTGAAAGACTGTTAAAAGATTTAACAAAAATATGACTATTAGAATTGTATGCAAATTTCAGCACGACCCAATTTCAAGAGCCAGATAACTTGATTTTAGGGAAGTGGCAAAGACTTGACAAAGGAATTGAAGTGGCTCTTACCGACAGCAACACACTGACTGCTGAGTCCCAGGGTGATCAGCATGAAGAAAAAGAGGCTGGACCAAAGAGGCGCCCACGGCAACTGTGTTAAAGCCTCTGGATACACGATAAAAGCCAAACCAAAACCTGAATGGGAGACACAATTGGTCAGATAAGATTAATTATGTACAAAAGAAAAAGATTATAATGTTGTTTATATTTCAAAAGTCCATTAATTAATCTAACATCCAGATTGAGTGCCCAGCCTCAACATGCTTCTCTCTTCCACATTCTTACATGTTTATTTTACATTTCCCCATACCTTGCTCTCCCCTCTCCCCTCCCCACATCTTCCCTCCCCTATATCTCTCCTTTCCAATTACCTTCCAGCTGATCTCTTGCTCATCACCTCCACTCCATCACCAGATCTAAATCACAACAGAAAATGGCAAGTCTAAGAGCACAGGTACCTGACTTAGCGACCTCTGAAACAGGCTTGTCCTGTACGTGAGACATGTGTCCCAGGATGGAGAAGATGACAAATCCAGCAAACACACTCGTGGCACAGTTAATGATGCAGACGATCATGGTGTCTCTGTAACAGTTGTTGTTGAATTTGTTGTAGGACGACAGGGTTATTAAACTGCCCCAGCCAATTGCAAGTGAATAAAATATTTGTGTTGCTGCATCTTTCCAGACCTGGTGAATGGAAATTATAATTAGTTCGCACAGAGTTAAATTTACCAATGGGACCAACATTGTTATTATAGTGGACAGTGAAGAAGGTTGTCCAATGTTACAATAGGATATTGATTAACTGTAAAAGTGGGCAAAGGAATGGCCCTTCCATAAGCTAGGGTACTGTCCGAATCACCTCTCCCTATTGCTGTCATTAGACTTTGTCTCTGGAACAGGTGCACTGCAATGCTGAGAACCATGTTCTCCACTCTGCTCACCCAATGTACTTGAGTTTGGCTTGATTGTATTTATGTATAGTATATGATATGGTTGATTGGCTAGGATGCAAAACAAAGCCTTTCACCATACCTCGGTACATGTGACAATAATAAATCTAAACCAACACCTATAATAAAGCTAAAGATAGACACAAAATGCTGGAGTAACTCAGCAGGGCAGGCAACATTTCTGGAGAGAAGGAATGGTTGGCATTTCAGGTTAACACCTACCTCAGTCTCGAACCGAACCGTCACCCATTCTTTCTCTCCAGAAATACTGCCTGTCCTGCTGAGTTACTCTAGCATTTTGTGTCTATCTTTGGTTAAAACCAGCAACTACAGTTCCTTCATGCACATACTCACAATAAAGCTGTTCAGTTGCATTTTTTTCAGACCTCTAAACCAAAATGCAATGAATGATTTTACATGAATAAAATTATTCATGTCACAATTCAAAAGCAGCATTCATTTCTTTAGCTAAATATTTCATCCATGAAGGAAGAAGCAGAAACGTGGAAATATCTGATTGAAATATTCAGCCAAAAGAAGGTGGATTACCCTGGTGAGATTACCTCAGCATCAGCCAGCTTTGAGAAGTCCGACTCGCTTCCAATGTAGAATTCAATCCCTTTCCAGGCTCCCTCCAGGGTCAGTCCTCGAATCAGAAGTGCAGTCAGAACCACGTACGGAAATGTTGCTGTGAAATAAACCACCTGAACGTGGAAAAGGATTGTTAGGTTGTCTTCTGTTCCTGATTTAACATCTGCAATATTTGATTCAGTGAAACACTAAATAAAAAAAGACAGCTTCTGGAGTAACTCAGTGGGTCATGCAGCATCTCTGGAGAACACAAATTGGTGGTTTTGGTCGGGAACCTTTTACAGCATAACCATGTTCTCCAGAGAAGCTGCCTGACCCACTGAGTTACTCTAGCACTTTGTGTTTTATTTTGTAAATCAGCATGTGCAATTCCTTGTGTCTACACTAAGTAAAAAGATTGGAGCTAAAGATTATTATTCACATCACATAATTGAGAAGCGCATTTAACAGAATTTAAATTCTACAATATTTAGAGGAGAAGCCCATTGTGAATCAATTATGCACCACAAATTTACTCTAACTTATTTTGCAATCTTAGGAGGCACACATTGGGGAATGTGGTCCCTTGAGCATTTCATTTCACTCCTCGAGTCTTATCTGCTTTATTTGACGACTAATTCCATACACAGACTTTCGCTTTGTGTATACCTTGGCTCACAAATAATTATCGCTGCAAATCTAAAATTAGCGAATAAGAGAGCATTAAATGATTAATTAATCGATTGATTGATTGGTAACATCACCAAACGACCAGAAACATCACCTATCCATGTTCTCCAGAGATGCTGCCTCACCTTCTGAGTTATTCCAACACATTGTGTCCTTTTGTGTATTAACCAGTATCTGCAGTTCTTTGTTTTGATGTTCTCCCTTTGCGTACTGCCTTGGTGACATCTACTATTCATGCACTACAATCGTTGCATTTTTGTACTTATTTATGACTGTGCTAATTTATATGATTTTACCGAATTTACTGAAATCAAAGAATTTCACAATATGTAGATACATGACGATTAAGTACCAATGAACAAATTAAATCATCATGAGCAAGAACTGTGAACTCAGAGAAACTGTCCCAACTCTCAGAGTACAATTTCTTGTTTTATGTCCAATCCACAATCCATTATGTTTCAGCAACTTGTGCAGTGATGCTTAAAGCTATAGCACCTATAAAAGCAAATCTGCCAAATTGCTAAGACTCGGTACATCTAACAGATCATTTAACTTCTCCCTGCTTGCTGTCAAGTTTCTAGATTACTCTTGGATTTGTGCACATTACAACAGATGGAGCATGTTGTACCACATGCCAAGGTGGTCCCTTATCGAACATGGAAAGTCTTTGGAGATTCAAAGGAGAACCACTAGTTGCAAGAAACCTAACTTTTGACCTGCCATCAATTTCCAAATCCCAGTGATCAGCCCTATTGATTACTTTCAGTTCATAGCCAGAGGTTTTTAATGGTTAATGCACACGGACTCCTATAACATCATCAAAATTCAGTTTTTCCTCTGGAATGAATACATAAGGAATTTTTCAATGTCAACCATTTCCTTAATTTCTGTATTGTCATCTTTTTGAATTGGGTTCTTTGTTATGATGTTATTTCCCTCTGCAGGTTTCTTTGTGTGTTACCCACAGTAATTTTAAAGCAGATTTGTAAATGTGGAAATCTGTACATTGTCACCAGTTGTTTAGTGCTGTTTGTCAGCAATCATTTCACCTTCCTGAAGTTTTGATTCCTTTAGAAAGTGCTCCACAAACGATCAGCCAGGCCAGAAGCAGACAGAGGGCCAAGTACCAGACTATCTCCCCTGTCTCGCCCACTGAACTTGCGCGGCGTAAAACAAACTTTCTAAATAAAATGACAACAGAAGACATTTTGTATCAGTCAGCATTAAATAAAGAGCACAAAAATATTTAGTTAATTATACATGAATTTGCCCTTTCTGTCCTGGGCCTCTTCCATTGCAAGAGTGAGGCTGCATGCAAACTGGAGGAATACCACTTCATGTTCCGCTTGTGTAGCGTACAGCCCAATGGAATGAATGTTGAATTCTACATTTTTAGCTACCACCAACAGCCACTCCCCTTTTTTCCCTCCTCTCTTCCCTGAGCCCACCTGGATTATCACTAATTTCTCCCTTTCTCTTTCTCTTTCTCTTTGTTCCCATTCCCTTCCACCTATAATCCTTCATGTGGGTTCACATTTCACACCTGTTTAATCCTTGCCTCCTTATCTCACACTTTCAGTCCTCTCATTTCTAGCCATTGCTCAACCATCTGCCAATCATCCGCAACTGAATCTACCCATCACTTGCTAATCTTTGTTCCAACCCCACCTCTCTTTGGGCTTTCTCCACCCTACTGCAACCAGTCTGAAGAAGGGTCCTGACCTCAATCATTGCCTATCCATATCCTCCACAGATGCTGCCTGATCTGCAGAGTTACTCCAGTATTTTTTTTGTAAACCAGCATCTGCAGTTCCTAGTGTCTCCAGCATCTATGTCTCTTTTGCCTCCACTTGAAAGCCTGGGTATGCCCTGGCTCATCAGCAAGACAGACCCACCAGTGGCGACAGCACAGTGGGAGGGCAGTGCTGGGAGTCCTCAACATTGAACCCAGATCCCATGTAATCCTGTGACATTGTCTTATTCCTCCCACTGTCCTCCCAATTACTCTGTCAAATTTAAATACATATCAGCATGCAGGCTCTTCATGTGACAATACCTTACGCATATGCAACCACTCAGGAAATTAATCGTGCTGGAAGTGCAGTGAACTCAGAGCAAAAGACCTGCTGTTGAATGTGATGTTGGGGTGGAATGGCTCTATTTCAACCAGCAAGGATGTGATAGGCTGAATGGCCTCCTCCTAGGTTGCAAATCTTCTATACTTTTTGGCGTTGTTAAATGTGGCAACATTCATACGATTTAGTTATCATTGTCACAGGTTAATGAACCAACTATATTCAGTTTGCCGCTGCCTCAGGGCTCCATCAACCTGGGTCTGTGTTGTCTGTATTGATAGATTGATTGGAAGGTACAGCATGAAAAAATTGGTCCACCGACTCCACACCTACAACTGATTGCCAGTTCATTCCCTTCACATTCGGGGCAATTTGCAGAGGCCATTTAACCTACAAACTCGAACGTCTTTGGAGAAGTGGGAGTACACTGCCCCTAGTGTGTATGGGGTGCATAAGAAAGTGGGATAACATAGAACTAGTGTGATCGATGGTTGGCGTGGACCTGGTGGGCCAAAGGGTCTGTTTCCACGCTGTATCTCTAAATTAAACTAAACATGTTGGTGTAACTAAACTTAATCAAACTGCTCTTGATAAAACAAGAATCCCTCACCAAATGCGTAGGAATGAACTACAGTTGAATGTTTACACCAAAGATAGACACAAAATGCTGGAGTAACTCAGCGGGGCGCAGCATCTTTGGAAAGAAGGAATGGGTGATGTTTCAGATTGAGGAAAGTTATTGATATAAATATGAATGTATGAGGTGCCATTCTCTGCAGCATTACTTACTCCCAGTATTGTTCACTTGGGCCTTGGTGTGGAACATAGATTTCTGATCCATTGGAACAGGTTTTGTTGTTTGCCTGCAGCCAGGTTGTGTTAACGACTTCAGAATATCCACCGTCCAGAGTGAGGTTGCAGAGCGGATCTGGAAAATGTGGGGTGGGACATTTCACTGAGAATTATTTCTGCTATTTTCTCTGCATTCCTTCCAGCTTAATTGCACCCTTCGTATAGCTGGCTGATTAAAACTGAACACTGTGCTCCAAGCATGGCCTCACCAATGCCATCATGTTCATAAGTGACAGGAGCAGGATTAGACCATTTGGGCCATTATGTCTACTCCGCCATTCAATCAAGGCTGATCTATCGTTCCCTCTCAACCCCATTCACCTGCCTTCTCCCCATATCCCCTGACACCCATACTTATCAATCGAGCCAGGATGTTTAGGCACTAAAAATCTCTGAAATAGGCAAGCAAAAAGGCATGATAAAATTACAAAAAAGGCACGAAAAGGCATGTATTTCCACCACCAAAATATGGTTAAAACTGATATTATAAAGGTATACTACATTAAATGACCAAAGTTAGGGTTAAGGTGGTGAAGTCAAGTCAAGTCACATTTATTTATATAGCACATTTAAAAAACAACTCTCGTTGGCCAAAGTGCTTTACATTTGTAGGGTTTTGGCCCGAAACTCTCCATATTTCCTTCGCTCCATAGATGCTGCTGCACCCGCTGAGTTTCTCAAGCACTTTTGTCTACCAAATGACCAAAGTTGCCTGGTTACACATAATTACTAGCATTTTTTCAAATTATCTGGAATTAAACTATGCCATCTGTCAGACAGAATATGTTTCAGTTGAGAAAAACTTCTTTCTACCTCAGCTGAGGTCACTGGTGCATACCCGAAACAAGCTACAGACTCTATATTCATGTCGATATCTTGTGCATTACAACTATGTTTGAGAACTTTAGCTATGTTTTCTATTTCTTCAAGATCTTTGTTAGCTAAAATCACTCTTTCACATTTTCCTTGTATGTCTTTATCTATTTCGCTTGGAACTTTACGAATATCATCAGTTACTTTGTTGAAAACCTGCAAGTTATTCACTGGTACACAAAATTGCTGGGGAAACTCAGCGGGTGCAGCAGCATCTATGGAGCGAAGGAAATAGGCGACGTTTCGGGCCGAAACCCTTCTTCATGTTTTGCCACATTTCTCAAGGGAAGTGGTAGCTTGTGGGAAGTTTGCAAATTTGGAAGCAATGTAGATTTAGGAGAAGACTGAACCAGCGGGCAGCGGCACAAATTAATGAATGACCGACGGTGGCGCCCCCGGTTTCGCCTCGGTGGTGGAAATTTTCTTGTAATTTATACTATGTTAACATGTTAATAATAACATTAATGTTGACGTGTTAACATAGAAAATGTCATTGTAATCACGGTATAACTGGAGAAAATAGCAAGACCTTTTAGCAAAAAAGGTTGATTTAGGCACATAGAAACATAGAAAATAGGTGCAGGAGTAGGCCATTCGGCCCTTCGAGCCTGCACCGCCATTCAATATGATCATGGCTGATCATCCAACTCAGTATCCTGTACCTGCCTTCTCTCCATACCCCCTGATCCCTTTAGCCACAAGTACCACATCTAACTCCCTCTTAAATATAGCCAATGAACTGGCCTCAACTACCTTCTGTGGCAGAGAATTCCAGAGATTCACCACTCTCTGTGTGAAAACTGTTTTCCTCATCTCGGTCATAAAAGATTTCCCCCTTATCCTTAAACTGTGACCCCTTGTTCTGGACTTCCCCAACATTGGGAACAATCCTGCATCTAGCCTAGCCCCTCACTTGATCGTGAAAAAGGCATTATCCTGGTGAAATCATCAAAAAAAGGTATGAAAAGGCACATGGCATTTATGGCAAAATCCTTGGCTTATCAAGAATCTATTTATCTCTGCCTTAAAAAATATCCATTGACTAGGCCTCCACAGCCTTCTGTGGCAACAAATTCCACAGATTCACCACCGTCTGAATAAAGAAATTCTAAAAGACTAAAGATGGAATGAAATGGCATTGAAAGCACCCTTTCACAATCCGAAAACAAAACACTGTACCTCGGTACATGTAACAACAATAAACATAAGCCGTATTTCAAAAATGAGTATAAAATGATGCACAGTCCACAGGATGATGTGGGTATACTAGGGATGGAGCCCCTCAGACCAACGGGTGGACACATGTCCACTAGATAGATTACTGGGAATCCATTACATTACCCAACAGAGTTAGCTCAGTACCTCTGGGTGTCCGACTACAGGTTTCATCTGCACCCCACCAGCTGAAGCAGTCTGACCACGGCAGGGGGGACTGGAAAGAGGCAAACAGGTAGAACAGGCTGTAGGCGATGATGCAGTTGTAAGTAATATCAATGAATGTACTGAAAAGGACCATAGTGATTCCCACACCTAGAAATGGAACAAAGAGGTTTACTTCAAGTTTACTGGCAGATTGTATTGCAACGTTTAAGAAATATTTAGACGAGTACAGGGATAGGACAGGTTTAGGGTGATTTGGGCCAAACCCAGGCAGGTAGGATTAGTGTTGATGGGACATGTTGGCCAGTGTGGGCAAGTTGGGCCGAAGGGCCAGTTTCTATGCTGTAAGACTCTATTACTCTGTAAATATTTAATTGGTAAAAAATCTTTCATAGATTCAGTTGATCGGGTAAATCAGCTTTGTTCAGCTATTCTCTGGCCCCATTATATTTTATGTTATAAATTATATTTATATTATACTCATAGTCATACAGCACGAAAAGAAGCCCTTCAGCCCAACTCATCCATGCCTTCCAAGATGCCCCATAAAAGCCAGTCCCATTTGTCTGCATTTGGTCCATATCCCTCTAAATCTTTTCTATCCACAAAATATTTTATAAATGTTGTTATCGTACATGCCTCAACTACCTCCTCTGGCAGCTTGTTCATGTTGAGTGAAATAGTTGCCCTGCAAGTTCCTATCTCTCACCTTAAACCTGTCCTATGGTTCTTGATGCCGCTACACTGGGTTAAAGACTCTGCATTCACCTATCTATTCCCCCCCATGATTTTATACGCCTCTCGCCTTCCTGTGAACCAAGGAATAAAGTCCTTGCCTGCCTAATCTTTCCCTATAGCTCAGGCCCTTGAGTCCTGGCAACATCATCGTAAAACTTCTCTGCACGCTTTCCAGCTTAATAACATTGAAATTTAGAGTTATTTCCCAAATTGCTAGGACATGGAGGTTTGTACGATAACTGGCCTCTATAAATTGCCCCCGGTTTGTGGGAGTGGTTGAGAGAATGGGATAACGTAGAACTAGTGTGAACAGGATGATTGATGGTTGGTGTGGACTTGGTGGGTGGAAGGGCTTGTTTCCATTCTGTATCTTTCCTTTCCTTCCTTTTAGTTTGCATATGCACGGAGCAAGAATAACCATGGCGCATGAAAACACGGGCTTATTGAGTCACGGCAAACAGGAAGTGACAGAGCCAGATGTGGCGGGGACCAATCACGTGAGTGAATGCGGACACCGAACAAGTGGCGCAAGGGCGACCCGCTCTGAGTGGACACTGATGTTGATGGTCTGTGTGATAGACAGGCAAGCACGTGTGCATGTTCCCGGCTGGTGAGGGGTCATGGCGCCTGCGTTCACAACATGGTTCATCCCTCCCCCCATAGGAGGGGATTGCAGCGAGAAAAAACAAACAAAATCAATTCAACTGGACATAGAAAGACAGTGAAATGACTCCCGCTTTTATACGGCCTGCTACCAGTCGACCATCCGACGCAGGGGAGCATCTTCTATCTCGGTGTCTTCTTGATCACCTGCTGAAGAGGTCTGTACACATGGAAGCCCTTCATCACATGGTGTTGTATCTGTTGTTTCACCTGCTTGAACGATGGCTTCGTCCGCCAGGGTCTCTTCCCTGGGTGTTTCATCTGTTCTCTGGCGTAGATGTCGCCTGACAACTCTCCGTCTGAGAGTTCTAGTTCAGCCACTTGACTGTTACAATGTCGGACAACGGCTGATTGCCAGCTTTCTTTGTGCACGAGTCGAGTGTAGACTTTGTCCTCAGTGCTAAATGTTTGCAGCCTGGTGTGGGTCTCATGGTTCTGCTTCATGGCCTCTTGTTTTTTGCATATATGTTTCTGGATGGTCGGCTGTAGAAGCTCGAATCTGGTACATGAAGGACGTTTGAACATTAATTCAGCTGGGGATGTGCCCGCTAATTCATTTGGAATGGACCGATAATGGAAAAGGAAACAATTTAATTTTGCCATCAAGTCACCTTGCTCTCGTTTCATGAGGCCTCGTCTCACCGTTTGCACTGCATGCTCAACAAGACCATTTGATGCTGCGTGATGCATCAAGAACAGGACAAGGGGTCCAGAACAAGGGGTCACAGTTTAAGGATAAAGGGGAAATCTTTTAAAACTGAGATGAGAAAAAATTTTTTTACACAGAGTGGTGAATCTCTGGAATTCTCTGCCACAGAATGTAGTTGAGGCCAGTTCATTGGCTATATTTAAGAGGGAGTTAGATGTGGCCCTTGTGGCTAAAGGGATCAGGAGGTATGGAGAGAAGGCAGGTACGGGATACTGAGTTGGATGATCAGCCATGATCATATTGAATGGCGGTGCAGGCTCAAAGGGCCGAATGGCCTACTCCTGCACCTATTTTCTATGTTTCTATTTGATAAGGTGCTGTTGCCATATACCCATGGTGGTATTTACTATTCTGTCTAATACCATTCTTATCCACAAATTCCTTGAATTCTGTGCTGTTGTCAGATACAATCATTTCCGGAATGCCAAATGTAGCAAAGACTGATCGTAATTTAGATACAGTAGCTGCCGAAGTACACGACATATGAGTAGGTAGCGCCTCTATCCACTTCGAATAGGCATCAACAATACCTAGAAACATGTGTCCCCAAAACAGTGCAAAATAAGGAGAATCGGGCTATGCCCACGGTTTAAGGGGAACTTTGGGGGATACATTCTGCATTAGCTGACGAATGGAACAAGTGCGTACCATATTCTCAATATCTCTATCAATTTTAGGCCACCACACGTAGCTTCTCGCCAGTGCCTTCATTCTAACACCAGGATGAGCATCGTGCAAGTCACGGAGTATGCGCCTGTTGCCTTGAGGGGGAACAATTACTCGACTGCCTCATAATAGACAGCCATCCAGACAGTTTAGTTTAAGTCGATGTCTCGTAAATGGTTGAAACTCAGGTGAAGATTACGGAGAGTCGGATTGTCAAGGAAGACTCTCTCTAACTTCTACAGGTGCACAGTCGAGAGCATGCTGACCAGTTGCATCGTGGCTTGGTTTGGCAATTTGAGCGCCCTGGAGAGGAAAAGACTACAAAAAGTAGTAAACACTGCCCAGTCCATCATCGGCTCTGACCTTCCTTCCATCGAGGGGATTTATCGCAGTCGCTGCCTCAAAAAGGCTGGCAGTATCATCAAAGACCCACACCATCCTGGCCACACACTCATCTCCCTGCTACCTTCAGGTAGAAGGTACAGGAGCCTGAAGACTGCAACAACCAGGTTCAGGAATAGCTACTTCCCCTCAGCAATCAGGCTATTAAACCTGGCTCGGACAAAACTCTGATTATTAGCAACCACTTTCTGTTATTTGCACTACCAGTTTATTTATTCATGTGTGTATATATTTATATCATGGTATATGGACACATTTATCTGTTTTGTAGTAAATGCCTACTATTTTCTGTGTGCTTAAGCAAAGCAAGAATTTCATTGTCCTATACAGGGACACATGACAATAAACTCACTTGAACTTGAACTTGAACTTGAAGGGCTGTCGGGCCCACCAACCTGTAGAGCTCCTTTAACCTGGAACTGAGGGCTGCTTTTATTTGTTCGAATGCTCTCTGCTCGGCGTTTGGCAATACCCAGTGTTGGTCCTTCTGGAGTAATCGGTACAAGGGCACCAACACTGTAGCCAACTGATTTATGAACCGATTGTAATGCATAATTAGCCCAAGGAAAGAACGCAACTGTGCAACGTTCTGTGGGCGTGCGGCCTCTTTTACAGCTTTGATATTGTGGTCCTGGGGATGGACACCTATCTTATCAACTCTATTGCCAAGGTAATCGACTGAGTCAGTCAGAAATGTGCACTTTTCACTCTTTAGTGTAAAGCCAGCTTCCTGTAGGCGAGAAAGTACCCTGACCAGTGTTTCAAGATGGTGTGCCTCTGACGTACCGGTTACTTATATGTCATCAAGGTAAGCACACACATAAGGAACATCCTTAACTAGGTTATCAATAAGGCACTGGAATATACCAGGGGCAGAACTCACTCCAAATGGTAACCGCGTGTAGCAAAATAGGCCCCGATGTATGTTGATTGTTGTAATGTCCCAAGACTCTTTATCCAGCGTGACTTGATGATAGACATGCTTCAGGTCTAATGTTGAGAACTGCTGTCCTCCTGAGAGGGATGCATATAGGTCTTCAATTCGTGGCAGGGGATGAATTTATAATGAAAAGCAAGGAAATGTCAGAACAGTTAAACAAGTACTTTGGTTCAGTCCTTACTAAGGAAGACACAAACAATCTCCTGGAAATACTAGGGGACCGAGGATCTAGTGGGAGGGAGGAACTGAAGGGAATCCACATTAGTCAGAAAATGGTGTTAGGTAAACAGTTTGGACTGAAGGTAGATAAATCCCCAGAGCCAGATGGTCTGCATTCCAGAGTACCCCAGAGGTGGCCCTAGAAATCGTGGATGCATTGGATATCATTTTCCAATGTTCTCTTGACTCTGGATCAGTTCCTGTGGACTGAAGGGTAGCCAATGTACCTTCACTTTTTAAGAAAAGAGGGAGAGAGAAGACGAGTAATTATAGACCAGTTAGCCTTACATCAGTCTTGGGGAAGATGCTGGAGTCCATTATTAAAGATGTTATAGCAGCGCATTTGGAAAGCAGTGATGGGATCGGTCAAAGTCCGCATGGATTTATGAAGGGGAAATCATGCTTGACTAATCTTTTGGAATTTTTTGAGGATGTTACAAGTAGAATGGATAAGGGAGAGCCAGTAAATAAGGTGTGTCTGGACTTTCAAAAAGTCTTTGACAAGGCCCCACACAAGAGTTTAGGGTGCAAAATCTGAGCACATGGCATTGGGGGTAGGGTATTGACATGGATAGAGAACTTTTCAGAATGGCAGGCAGTGACTAGTGGGGTGCCGCAAGGCTCGGTGCTGGGACCCCAGTTGTTTACAATATATATTAACGATTTAGATGAAGGAATTAAATGTAACATCTCTAAGTTTGCGGATGACATAAAACTGGGTGGCAGTGTGAGCTGCGAGCAGGATGCTTTGAGGCTGTAGGGTGACTTGGATAGGTTGGGTGAGTGGGCAGAAGCATGGCAGATACAGTATAATGTGGAGATCCATTTTGGTAGCAAGAACAGGAAGGTAGATTATTATCTGAATGGTGTCAGAATACTGGTCTCAGAATAATCATGTCAGAATTCTGGTCATCGGGTGGCGCCGCGCGCGGCAGCCTCGCCAACAATTTGTCCGTCATTTCAGCCTTTTTGTTGTTTTTAGTCTGTCTAAAAGTATGTTTTTGGAGGTTTCTTAGTCTTTTTTATGTGGAGGTGGGAGGGGGAAGAGTGGAAACCATTTCCCAGTCACTACCCGGTCAAGGATGCGTCTTTTCTCCGAGTCATATCTCCGCTCCCTCCTTGCAGCCAACCAACTGGATTGGCACGCCCTTTCCTGCCGGAGACCAGCCAGAGCTTCGGCAGTGGCACAACACTGAATTCCATCGAGGAGTAGGCAATGCCTTACTGGGGATCGCTGTGTTGGAGCTCCAGAGTGTTGGGCCTGCTGATTAACACCGTGGAGCTGTCGTTTGCGGAGCTTCCAGCCACGGGCGGCACTGACTTTAACGTCAGGGAGTCCTGGGATCCTTTGCCGAGGGTGACCAGTGTTGAATCTCCACCCAGCTTGGCCTGTGGACTTCGGGAGCCGCGGTCTCCGGTAGGAAGTGGCTGATTCAGAAACTCCAAGCCGCTGAGTGTGTTCTTCCATTCCGATGTCAGAGTTCCATCATCCCAGCGAGAGGGCCTGAACATCGGGCCGCCGTAGCGGCGACTGTGGAGGCCCCAACCACGGGTGAACAATGAGGAAGATGACGGAACTTTATTGCCTTCCCTCACAGTGCGAAACGTTGATGTTAAACTCTATTGTGTATTGTGCTCTTTTTTCTTTGTATGGTATGATAACTCAAATCTCACTGTACCAATTGGTGCATGTGACAATAAATGTAACTTGAACTTAAATAGGAGAAGGAGAGGTGCAACTAGACCTGGGTGTGCTTGTACATCAGTCACTGAAAGTAAGCATGCAGGTACAGAAGGCAGTGAAGAAAGCCAATGGCATGCTGGCCTTCATTGCGAGAGGATTTCAGTTTGGGAGCAAGGAGGTCCTACTGTAGTTGTACAGAGCCCTGGTAAGACCTAACCTGGTGTATTGTGTGCAACGTTGGTGTTCTAATATGAGGAAGGCCATTATTGCTTTTGAGGGAGTGCAGCGTAGGATCACTAGGTTAATTCCCGGGATGGTGGGACTGTCATATGATGAAAGAATGGGTCGACTGGGCTTGTATTTGTTGGAATTTAGGATGAGAGGGCATCTTATGGAAATATATTCAATTCTTAGAGGATAGGGTAGATGCAGGAGCAATGTTCACGATGTTGGGGGAGTCCAGAACCAGGGATCACAGTTTAAGAATAAGAGGATGGCCATTTAGGACTGAGTTGAGGAAAACCCTTTTCACCCTGAGAGTTGTGAATCTGTGGAATTATCTGCCACAGAAGGCAGTGGAGGCCAATTCACTGGATGTTTTCAAGAGAGAGTTAGATTTAGCACTTCGGGCTAAGGGAATCAAGGGATATGGGGAAATAGCCGGAACAGGGTACTGATTTTGAATGATCAGCCATGAATGGTGGTGCTGGCTCGAAGTACCTATTTTTTGTGTTCATCCAATTTCTATCCGATTGTTGGCCTCCCCTGATCACATGCACTGGTAAATGAAACAAGTCGCCATGATGAGCAACTTCTGCCATAAAAACTACAAGTACATCGATACTATCTCCGGTGTAGCTGCAGAAGACCGAGTCTGGGCGCTGTAATTTTGGTATTTGGCGTAACGACGACTCACCTATCAAACTGACGGCTGAACCTGTATCCAGTTCAAACCTCATGGGCTGGTTGTGTACTGTCAGCGTAACCATGTATGGAGGCTGGCTCTGACCTTTCTTCCCATGTGTTTTGAAAATGGTCCCAACTCCTATGTAATGGTCGTCTACTCATGTGGAGTTGTGAGTCTAAGTTTGCCGTTTCCCTCTGGCACGTTGCTTTGCAAAACATACCTTCTCGATGTGTCCTACCTTCCGACAGATCCTGCAAACTGTGTTTTTGTGCTTGCAGTCGGACACCTGTATGTGACTTTCACTGCAGCTACGACCATGTCAACCTTTGTGAAGGTTGACGTGGTCGTAGCTGTGAGTCATGGGTTGGTTGGCGTTGGCAAACATTGACGTCTTTGGGAGGGGGTTCTCGATCCCATATTGCTTGAATCAGCGGTGAATGATTAGATTGAAGCTGGGTAAGACCCTTCCCCATTGCTTCCCTATAACAAGCAGTGGAGCAGGCGTTGTCCCAGTACAAATCATGCTTTTCAGACTCTCGTGTGTTTTTTTGTCACCGGTCCCGATAATCAACGCCTGCATGAATATTGTTTCTTCGAACTTGTTTGTCTGGATATCTTTGTGCTTGCATTCTAATACAGCCATAGTTAGTCTCTTAATAAAATCGTTGATGTTCTTTTCTGGAGCCTGTCGCTGCTGCGAGATTTGGAAGCACGCCGTAAAAACATTGTCTTGTCCCCCCCACCCAATCGTTATTGAGAGATGCAAATATGCTGGTCAAATCTGATTCACCTTGTAAGTGTAGTGCATCAAAGTATTTTTGACTGAGTTGACCCAAGTATATGTGAAGCAGCTTGAGTTTTGTCGCTTTCCTCCAGTTTCGCCGTTGGTGTCAAAATTGGTAGATGTTGGCCGTAATCCTGGAAGGTTTTCTTCCATTGCAGCCAGGTTTCGGATGTTGTTAGCATTAGCTGCAGCCCAGAATGGAGAGGGTGCTGGAATCCTCGTCGCCAAATGTTATGTATGCGCAGAGCAAGAACGACGATGGTGCATGAAAACACGGGTTTATTGAGTCACGGCAAACAGGAAGTGTCGGAGCGATATGTGGCGGGAACCCAATCACGTGAGAGAGAGCGGACACTGAACAAGTTGCGCGAGGGAAACCAGCACTGATTGGACACTGATGTTGATGGACTGTGTGATGGACAAACATGCATGTGTGCACATTCTTAGTTGGTGAGGGGTTGTGGTGCCGGCATTCTCAACATGGTTCACCTTTCCATTCCATAATTTAAATAAATGTAAAGAAATACAACTTTATTTTTGATAATTAGTGGCCACATATTGGGTTTATTAATTGACTGCTTGAAATGAGGAAATGAAAGCATTTGACTTTCTGTGTGTGTCTCTTCAGAGTCTCTATCTGTCTTTGTAAAATGTACAACACAAGGGTTAGTAAAAACTTTCCAAGGTTGGTTAAAACCGCAAGTTAGTTGGAAATTTATAGCTGAATATTTGAGTGAATTATGTATTCCGGCTATATTTTTTACACTAATGTTATAAAATGCTTTAAATTAATACAGCTGACCCATTGCTTATCTTCCCCTTTCCCCTCTCACACAGTACCAACATCACCCAATATTTCTCCTTTCTTTAATTATTAAACAGATGAAGACTAAATAAACATTAACCTTGTAGTATTGGCACAGCTTTCCACACTGCGACAGGACCAAGGCTGGCAAACTGCCCGAAGGAAGTTTCCAAGAAAAACATTGGCATTGCAATAAGTGCCAGCATGACTGTGTAGGGAATGAGAAATGCTCCTGGAAAACAGGGGAAGGGAAAGGTGAATTAACCTGTACAGCGCATTCAAGCAAGAGCAGACACATGAAATTGTCTGTCTCCAACGTGACCCCGCCACTCGCCACATCTTCCCATCTCCCCCAATGTCTGCCTTCCGCAAAGACCGCTCCCTCCGCAACTCCCTTGTCAATTCTTCCCTTCCCTCCCATACCACCCCCTTCCCGGGCACTTTCCGTTGCAACCGCAAGAAATGCAACACCTGTCCATTTACCACCCCCCTCGACTCCATTCAAGGACCCAAGCAATCGTTCCAGGTGCGAGAGGTTCACCTGTATCTCCTCCAACCTCATTTACTGCATCCGCTGCTCTAGATGTCAGCTGATCTACATCGGTGAGACTAAGCGGAGGTTGGGCGATCGTTTCGCCGAACACCTCCGCTCGGTCCGCAAGAACCTACCTGACTCAGCACTTCAACTCCCCCTCCCAGGTGGCTCAGCACTTCAACTCCCCCTCCCATTCCCAATCCGACCTCTCTGTCCTGGGTCTCCTCCATTGCCAGAGTGAGCAACACCAGAAATTGGAGGAACAGCACCTCATATTCTGCTTGGGGAGCTTGCATCCGGCAGGCATGAACATTGACTTCTCCCAATTTTGTTAGCCCTTGCTGTCTCCTCCCCTTCCTTAGCCCTCGAGCTGTCTCCTCCCATCCCCCAGCCCTCGGGCTCCTCCTCCTCCTTTTTCACCCCTTTCTTCCCCCTGCCATCCCCAATCAGTCTGAAGAAGGGTTTCGGTCTATTCCTTCGCTCCAAAGATGCTGCTGCACCCGCTGAGTTTCTCCAGCATTTTTGTGTACCTTCGATTTTCCAGCATCTGCAGTTCCTTATTGAACTGCAGATGCTGGATAGCACAGTGATGCAGCAGCTAGAGCTGCTACCTCACAGCGCCAGAGAACCCAGTTCGCCCCTGACCTCAAATGCTGTCGGTGTCCAGTTTGCACATTCTTCCTGTAACTGCATAGGTTTTCTCCGGATGCTCCAGTTTCCGCCCATGTCCCAAATACATGTGGGTTTGCCGGTTAATTGGCATTTAAATTGCCCGTAGCATGTAGAGAGTGGATGAGAAAGAGGAATAACATAGAACTAGTGTAAGCAGGTGATCAATGGTCAGCATGGACGATGGGCTAAAGGCCTGCTTACATGCTGTATTTCTAAACGAACTTAAACTAAACTCAATGGGTTAGACAGCTTCAGAATCTGAAGAAAGGGTGCAGACCCAAAATGTCACCTATCCATGTCCTCCAGAGATGCTCCTTAACCTGCTGAGTTACTCAGGCACATTTTTTTTCTCAAACCAGCAGCTGTAGTTCCATGTGTCTTCATTCTGTTAATATACACCATCAGTCCCTGCATTGCTCTTTCAAATAGAGTCACAAATAGAACTGGGCACAAAATTAATGCTGCATTGTTTACTGCAGATCCATTATCATTGGTGACAGGGCCGGCCTTAAGCCGATTGGACCGATTACTCCCAATTGGGCCCCGCGCCTATGGGGGGCCTCGTGTTCATTTTCCATATTTCATACGGAAATACAAATTTGCTTTGTTAAATAAAGATGAATAAAAAAAATTTGCCATATGGATTTTTTTACAAAACGAACAAGGATAACAACCGCTGCACGGCCATCAGACACAAACGATTTGTTAACTACTACTGTTAGCACTTGTTAACAGCCAGTAGTTAACAAGTAGTCATACAATGTGTCATCAATGCATCGATCCACATTCCTCAGTAAATGTAATTGTGTTTTGAACAAGTATTAATGACGCTGCGCTCCTTTGAATACAATTCACGCGGTGTCATTAATACTTGTTCAAAACACAATTACATTTACTGAGGAATGTAGATCGTTGCATTGATGACACATTGAGAATTTCTTAAAACTCACCATCATGATTGAGGTCTTCTTCTTGCCGAGCTTCTTCTTGGTGTGCAGGTTAGTCATTCAATTTACCTACCGACCCACGTTGTGTCTCTCTGTCTTTCGCTCTCTCCCTCCCTCTCCCTCTCTCTCTCTCTCGCACTCTCTCTCCCCATCCCGTCTCTCTCTAGCTCTAGATTGGAGGGTAGCTAATGTAACCTCACTTTTTAAAAAGGGAGGGAGAGAGAAAATGGGGAATTACAGACCAATTAGTCTAACATCGGTAGTGGGGAAACTGCTAGAGTCATTTATTAAAGATGGGATAGCAGCACATTTGGAAAGTGGTGAAATCATTGGACAAAGTCAGCATGGATTTACGAAAGGTAAATCATGTCTGACGAATCTTATAGAATTTTTCGAGGATGTAACTAGTAGAGTGGATAAGGGAGAACCAGTGGATGTGTGATATCTGGACTTTCAGAAGGCTTTCGACAAGGTCGCACATAAGAGATTAGTATACAAACTTAAAGCACACAGTATTGGGGGTTCAGTATTGATGTGGATAAAGAAAAGAGTAGGAGTAAACTGGTCCTTTTCACAATGGCAGGCAGTGACTAGTGGGGTACCGCAAGGCTCAGTGCTGGGACCCCAGCTATTTACAATAAATATTAATGATTTGGACGAGGGAATTGAATGCAACATCTCCAAGTTTGCGGATGACACAAAGCTGGGGGGCAGTGTTAGCTGTGAGGAGGATGCTAGGAGGCTGCAAGGTGACTTGGATAGGCTGGGTGAGTGCATGGCAGATGCAGTATAATGTGGATAAATGTGAGGTTATCCACTTTGGTGGCAAAAACAGGAAAGTAGACTATTATCGGAATGGTGGCCAATCAGGAAAAGGGGAGATGCAACGAGACCTGGGTGTCATGGTACACCAGTCATTGAAAGTAGGCATGCAGGTGCAGCAGGCAGTGAAGAATGGTATATTAGCATTCATAGCAAAAGGATTTGAGTATAGGAGCAGGGAGGTTCTGATGCAGTTGTACAGGGTCTTGGTGAGACCACAGCTGGAGTATTGCGTACAGTTTTGGTCTCTTAATCTGAGGAAAGACATTCTTACCGTAGTCTTGCCATACAGAGAAGGTTCGCAAGACTGATTCCTGGGATGTCAGGACTTTCATATGAAGAAAGACTGGATAGACTCGACTTGTACTCGCTAGAATTTAGAAGATTGAGGGGTGATCTTTTAGAAACTTACAAAATTCTTAAGGGGTTGGACAGGCTAGATGCAGGAAGAATGTTCCCGATGTTGGGGAAGTCCAGAATAAGGGGTCACAGTTTAAGGATAAGGGGGAAATCTTTTAGGACCGAGATGAGAAAAACTTTTTTCACACTGAGAGTGGTGAATCTCTGGAATTCTCTAGCACAGAAGGTAGTTGAGGCCAGTTCATTGGCTATATTTAAGAGGGAATTAGATGTGGCCCTTGTGGCTAAAGGGATCAGGGGGTATGGAGAGAAGGCAGGTGCAGGATACCGAGTTTGAATGGCGGTGCAGGCTCGAAGGGCCAAATGGCCTGCTGCTGCACCTATTTTCTATGTTTACTCACGACACGTGCCTGAAAATGACTAATTTATAATTATATTTCTATGAAAATAGTTCCCAATTGGGCCCACGCACTTCCTAAGGCCAGCCCTGATTGGTGAACACACAATTGTACTCCCAATTGAAACTCCTCTACATAGATTTTGATTCTGGAATTGGAAGGACCCAACAGGCATGAATAGATGACTATAGCATCAAATGCAGCATTCCCTGAGCTTTGTTATAATTTTTGGATGAAACTACACTGATTTTGTTGAAACTTCATCCAGCTTCATCCAGTAGAACCCCAATCCAAGTATTTTCCTCAAAGCAGGATCAGTGCACCAGATGGATTGGCTCTGGCATTCTCATTAATGAATTGAAATCCTTATAAGTTTAGAGATTCAGCGTGAAAACAGGCCCTTCAGCCAACCAAATCCATGCCGACCATCGATCACCCATTCCATGTTATCCCACTTTCTCATCCACTCCCCACACACCAGAAGCTATTATCAAAGGACAATTAACCAACAAAACTGCATTTCTTTGGAATGTGAGAGCTAACCGCAGCACCTGGAGAAAACCAACAGTCACAGGGAGAACAATGGATACTCTCTGTATGGTTTGTATGTTCTCCCTATGGACCACGTGAGTTTTCCCTGGGTGTTCAGGTTTCCGCCTATATTCCAAAGACGTACAGGTTCGTAGGTTAATTGGCTTAAGTTGTAAATTGTCCTTTGTGTGTTGAAGGACCTGTTTCCGCACTGCATCTCTAAACTAAACGTGCAAACTCCATACAGACAGCACCCGTACTCAGGATCGAACCTGGGTTTCTGGCGCTGTGAGCTAGCAGCTCTACCGCTGGGCCTCTGTTCATCAGTAAATTTTTACCAATTGGCTTAATCACTGCCAACACACAGGAACTTTATCGTGGACGCAATGATAAAGACTGAGAGACTGTTGACAATCCACATCAATACTACTAGACTCCCGGAGATAGAAGATATATCCTGGTTCACTCCTGTTTGTCATCTACATATTGCCCTTGTGATAAACCATCTAAATACATCCCTGGGAGCTGAACTTGCACACTTGGAGGCCCTTGCAGAGGTATTTGCATCATCTTTAGCCACAGCTGAAGCTCTGGAAGATTGAAGAAAGGACAGCAAGGACAAGCCACGGAACTACAGATGCCAACATTCTGACTGGATATTAAGGCATCAGGTTTGCTGACCTCTTGTGGTCAAGCCTCATTTGTGTTACCAAGATGGACAAGGATGGTAAAGAAGGCTTCTGGTACTTATCCATGTCTTCCAGAGATACTGCCTGACCTGCTGAGTTCTTCTAGCTCTTTGAGGGGTTTTTTGCCCTTCATCAGTCAGGGTGTTGAGTATAGAAGTTGGGATAAGATGTTATAGTTGTACAAGATGTTGGTGAGGCAGTATTAGTAGCACTGTGTTCACTTTTGGTCACCCTACTGTTGGAAGGATGTAATTAAGCTGAAAAGAGTGCAGAAAAGATTTATGAGGTTGTTGCCAGGACTTGAGGGGCTGATGTATGCATGACTCCAGACCTTCAGGGCAATCATCATCCTCATTCTCGGAAACAAAACATTATAAACAACCAACAGTTCCAAGGTTCAGTAAAACGCACAGTGCTAGTGTAACTCAGTGGGTCAGTCAGCATCTCTGGAGGACATGGATAGGTGATGTTTCAGGTCTTCTTCAAACTGATTGCAGTAGGGGAAAAATCTGGAAAAAATAGGTGAGGTAGAATGAAGCCTGGCAAGAGATAGGTGGATACAAGTGAAGGGTGGTTGGACAGTTCAGACATTTAGTTCATCATTCATTTCATCATTACAGTTTAACAATCAAATATTTATCTCAAACATTGAATTTTACATTGTTAAATCAATGCATTCTTTCCTTTATTATTATCTTTCCTTCGTGTGGATTGTGAAACATCTACAGTACCTCCTCCATTCCTGTAAGCCAGGTAAGGGAATCTCCAGACGTTGCCCATACCCACAGCACAGCCGATCATTGAGAGCAGGTAGTCGGTCTTCGAGGACCAGTTGCCTTGTTCCACGTTCTCATCACTTTCACCCATGTGTTCACTGCTGGGGGAAACCTAAGGAAAGAGAGGGAATGACTGACAAAAGCTATACACAACCTAACTAGAACTCTGCAAAGAAGAGTTTTCACATACTTCAGAAAATCCAGCTTTCGAAAGAAACTGCAGATACTGAAATCTTGAGTAAAACACAAAGTGCTGGAGGAGCTCAGCAAGTCAGGCAGATCTGTTGAGGGGATAGATAGGCGATGATTCAGGTTGAAAGCTGAAGAATGGTCCCAACCCAAAGCTTCACCTATTCATCACCTCCACATATGCTGCCTGACCCGTTGAGTTCTTCCAGCTCTTTGTGTATTGTTGAATATTCAGCTCTTCTTTAATTGGCAGCTAATAGTTGGTATTTTGGCACAGAGAGTGGTGAATCTCTGGAATTCTCTGCCACAGAATGTAGTTGAGGCCAGTTCATTGGCTATATTTAAGAGGGAGATAGATGTGGCCCTTGTGGCTAAAGGGATCAGGGGGTATGGAGAGAAAGCAGGTACAGGATACTGAGTTGGATGATCAGCCATGATCATACTGAATGGCAGTGCAGGCTCGAAGGGCCGAATGGCCTATTCCTGCACCTATTTTTTATGTTTCTATGTTTCCATGTTTCTATGCAAGCAAGGGGTACTTGAAGTTAGCGAAGTCAATGTTCATACCGCTGGGGTGTAAGCTGCCAAAGCGAAGTATGAGGTGCTGTTCCTCCAATTTGCACTGGGCCTCACTCTGACAATGGTGGATGCTCAGGCAGGAAGGTCAGTGTGGGAATGGGAAGGGGAGTTAAAGCGTTTAGCAACCGAGAGATCAGGTAGGTTAAGGTGGACTGAGTGGAGGTGTTCAACAAAACGATCGCCGAGCCTGCGCTTGGTCTCACCGATGTACAGGAGTCCACACCTGGAACAGGAGATACAGTAGATGAGGTTGGAGGAGGTGAGAGTGAACCTCTGCCTCACCTGATAAACCTGTCACGGTCCTTGGACGGAGTTGAGAGGGGAGGTATAGGGGACAGTTGTTGCATCTTCTGCGGTTGCAGGGGAAAGTACCTGGGGAGGGGGTGGTTTGGGTGGGAAACGGTGAGTTGATTACTAGGTTACTAGGGAAATTGATGAGGGTAAAGTGGTGGATGTTGTCTATATGGACTTCAGTAAGGCCTTTAACAAGGTTCTGCATGGAAGGTTGGTTAAGAAGGTTCAATTGTTGGGTATTAATGGTGGAGTAGCAAGATGGATTCAACAGTGGCTGAATGGGAGATACTAGAGAGTAATGGTGGATAACTGTTTGTCAGGGTGGAGGCTGGTGACTAGTGGGGTGCCTCAGGGATCTGTGTTGGGTCCACTGTTGTTTGTCATATACATCAATGATCTGGATGATGGTGTGGTAAATTTGATTTGTAAGTATGCAGATGATACTAAGATAGCTGGTGTTGTGGATAATGAAGTAGATTTTTAGAGTCTACAGAGAGATTTAGGCCATTTGGAAGTGTGAGCTGAAAGATGGCAGATGGAGTTTAATGCGGATAAGTGTGAGGTGCTACATCTTGGCAGGACAAATCAAAATAGGGCGTACATGGTAAATGGTAGTGAGTTGAGGAATGCAGTTGAACAGAGGGATCTGGGAATATCTGTGCACAGTTCCCTGAAGGTGGAATCTCATGTAGATAGGGTGGTAAGGAAAGCGTTTGGTGTGCTGGCCTTTATAAATCAGAACATTGAGTATAGAAGTTGGGATGTAATGTTAAAATTGTACAAGGCATTGATGAGGCCAATTCTGGAGTATGGTGTACAATTTTGGTCGCCAAATTATAGGAAAGATGTCAACAAAATAGAGAGAGTACGGAGGAGATTTACTAGAATGTTGCCTGGGCACCTAAGTTACAGAGAAAGGTTGACCAAAGTAGGTCTTTATTCTTTGGAGTGCAGAAGGTTAAGGGGGGAATTGATAGAGGTCTTTAAAATTATGAGAGGGATAGACAGATTTGACGTGGATAAGCTTTTTCCATTGAGAGTAGGGAAGATTCAAACAAGAGGACATGATTTGAGAATTAAGGGACAAAAGTTTAGGGGTAACATGAGGGGGAACTTCATTACTCAAAGAGTGGTGGCTGTGTGGAATGAGCTTCCAGTGGAAGTAGTGGAGGCAGGTTCGATTTTATCATTTAAAAATAAATTGGATAGGTATATGGAGGGGTAAGGAATGGAGGGTTATGGTCTGAGTGCAAGTAGATGGGACTAGAGGAGAATAAGTGTTCGGCACGGACTAGAAGAGCCGAGATGGCCTGTTTCCGTGCTGTAATTGGTATATTGTTATATGGTTGATCAGGGAGTTGCGGAGGTAACGGTCTCTGCGGAAAGCGGAAAGGGGTGCAGATGGCAAGATGTGACTGGTGGTGAGATCCTGTGTGTGGTGGTGATTATGTGCTGTATGCGATGGATGATGGGGTGAAAGGGGGGACAGTCCCTGTAGCGACTGGGGGAGTGGGAGCAAGGGCAGAGCTGCAGGGTACCGAGGGGTTCCTAACGAGGGCCTCATCTTGGGCTCAGATGTGGCGTAGACGGAGGAATTAGGAGTAGGGTTATAGAGCAGGGGTGGGGAACCGCGGCGTTAAGGCTGAATGCGGCCTTCTAGGCCTTTAAGTGAGGCCTTTTGAATGAATCCAAATTATGTAGAACAAATCCTTTAATTTTTATTAATATTTTTATTCATCTTTTATTATTTTTATTTTAATCTTAAAATGAATGTATTTAAAATACCAAAGAATAAAAGAAGATTCACCAAAATAATCCTCCCCGACTAGTGAGTGTATGTACTAGTGAGACGGAGCACCTTCCATGACAGGAAAACGTGAAGGGTTTATTGCACAGATAAAAAAGGTATTATCAGATCCTGCTGATCTCATTTCATTTCATTGTATCTTACATCAGCAAAATCTCTGTGCTAAATCTACTATTATAAGTGACACTTTGCAACAAGTTATAAGTATTGTTAACTCTATTCGTGCAAATGCAACCCGGCATGGTCAGTTTCATAATATGCTAAAGTTGGACGATGAGGCATTTGTGTGGATTTGTCGTATCATTGTAAAGTGCGTTGGATATCGCTGGGATAGGTGTTAGCAAAATGGTTATCTTAGCGAGAACAGATAGTTACATTTCATGAAGAACAGAATCATCAATGTGAATTATTGAAAGAAGATTTCTATAGAAATACTGCATTTCTGTGTGATATCATGTCAAAGCAAAATGACTTGAATGTTTCTTTGCAAAATAAAACTAAGTATATATATTATATGTGGCAAAAAAATCCAAGCATTTTCAAAAATAACCTGTTTTCAAAACTCTTCTTCTTCAAGATGAAATTTCGGATGAACTTTTTCCGCCGTTAGCGAAGGTCATTGATGAGCAGGAGGATTCATGCGAATCATGTGAAGAATATGCAGCTGTTATAGACTTATTAATTAAAGAATACAATGAAAGATTCACTGACTTTGAGAATCATGACCACACTCAAATTGGCATTTCAACCTCACCTAGTTGATGTCTCAAGGCTCCTAAAGAACTACAGATGGAATTGATTGAGCTCTCTGAAGATGACATTTTCAAGTCCTTATTTGACGCTAAGAAAGATCTAGGAAAAAATGCAATAGAATACCCACGTCTTCGGCAACATGCATGAAAAATGCTTTCTTGCTGTGAATCTACATTCTCCTACCTAACCCAAACCAAGATGCCCTTAAGCTCACAAATGACAGATACCCATCTAGAAGATCAGCTGAAACTGCGTACCTCCATGTTGCAACCAAATATTCAAATCCTTTCCCACAACAAAGTCATTAAAAGGTTAGTTAACTTTAGAATTCACAAAATGGTTTCATTTTCTCCAAGTTAGTACATAGTAGTTAGATTTTTACAAAATAATGTACATTTTGAAGTATATCTAATTGAAGTTTCTTGCATGGGGCCTTATTAGATTACAGCTAACTTAATGCGGCATTCCAACATGAAAAGGTTCCCCACCGCTGGGATAGACTGTTTACAGGAAGCAGGGTGGGGAGAAGTGTAGTCTAGATAGTTGTGGGGGTCAGTGGGTTTATAATATATGTCAGTCGATACTCTATCTCCTGTGATGGAAACGGTGTGATCAAGAAACGGTATTTGTGTGTGTGAAGTGTGTGTTTGTGTGAAGCGTGTGATGTGTGAAGCATGTGAAGTGTGCAAGTGTGATATGTGAGTGTGTGTGTGTTTGCGTGAAGTGTGCGTGTGGTCACCGGCAATGGAATAAATACATCACGGGGGGGGGGGGCAAATTTGGGCACGTTTCTAATTGCGATGTTCCCGCCTTTTGTTCCAGATAAACTGCGACGTTCGACGGGGGGTTGGACATGGGAGAGGTTTGGACACGTTTCTAAATGCGAGATCTGTTTCACATAAACTGCGACTTTGGAGCGGAAACGAAACTGCAGCCGAGAAAACAAATATTTCCAAGAAAGGGAGGGTGTTCCCTGTACAGACAAGCAAGGTTTAGCAAGATAGCAACACACACACACACACACACACAC